>NC_133663.1:172885356-173185356 GCF_037893015.1 Macrotis lagotis | reverse complement strand
GAGTTCTATTGGGCCATTGTATTGCTGAGAGAAGTCAAGTCATTCACAGCTGATCACAGATGTTATCTTTTAATAGCAGAATATAAATCTACAGTAATGACACCACACTTTGTTCACTAATTCCCCAACTGAGGGGTGTATCCCCAATTTCAAGCTCCCTCTTGCCACCAGAAAAGAACTGTCACTATCTCTTGGAATACAGACTTAGAAGTGGTATTGATGGGTCAAAGGGCATGTATGGTTTCATAGCACTTTGGGCATAATGCCAAATTTCTCTGCTGAAAAACTGAATCATTTCACAACTCAACACATTAATGTCTCATTTTATCTACATTATGTCCAACATTTGTCATTTTCCTTTTCTGTTCTATTAATCTATCTAATAAATATTAGGTAATATTTCAAAATTATTTTAACTTGCATTTCTCCAAACAGTAGAGTTAGAATATTTTGTATGATTTTAGATAGCAATGATAACCTCATCTGAAAACTCTTCATAGACTTTGATTATTCATCAATTGGGAAGTGATTTATATTTTTATAAATTTGATTTACTTCTCTATGTGTTTGAGAAATGAGGACCTTCTTGGGTGAAACTAAGATGGTGGAGATAAGATCTAAATCTTCTTCTGGATTCTCTCTGAAACAACTTCAAATGAAGTCTTAAACAGACTCTAACATAGCCCTCCAAAAGAACTCTTTAGCTCAAGATATCTTGGAGGCACTTCAGTAAACGTGTTTCTAACTTGGGTGAAAGGGGAATGCAACACAGTATAGCAAGGGAACAAGGAAACCAGTAGGAAACTCATAGCCACAGTGCTGATCCCACCTGAGCAAGCCAGAAGGATAGAAGGACAGTAATGAAGGTCCCAGCCTTAGTGTATCTGAGACCCTATGCAGAAAACCAATGACCAGATTCATGAACCCCAGTACAAGAAGCCTGAGATTGTACCCTCTATGCAATAGCAAGAGGTCAACTTTAAAAATGAGAAACAACAAAAGAAAAACAGAAAGACTCTTAACCATAGAAAATTACAATCATGACAGGGAAGAAGAAAATGCCATCTACAAAGAGGAAAGAACCTAAAAATACCTATTTGTAAAGTCTAAAAGGGGATGATCAGTTGGTGTCCCATTCAAAACCTCCTTTTGTAAGAACTCAAAAAAGATTTTAAAAACTAAATGGTAAGTAAAAAAAACCTAAATGGAACGTGGAAGAAAAATTGGGGAAAGAATTGAGAAACATGAAGGAGAAATATGAAAAACTTGAAAAGGAAAACTATCCTTAAAGTAGAATTGGCCAAATAAAAAAAAAAAAAGATATTCTAAAACTAAATGAAGACAATAAGTTCTTAGAAAATAGAATTGGACAAGTGGAAACTAATGACTCTATAATTTATCAAGAATCTTTTAAGCTAAAATCAAAAGACTGAAAAATCAGAAGAAAATGTAAAGTAACTCATAGGAAAAATGACTGAGCTAGAAAATAGATCCAGGAAAATATTTAAGAATAATTATACTAATTGAAAACCATAATTAAAAAAGGAGCATGGATAATATCTTTCAAGAAATTATCAAGGAGATTGTGCCCAAGATGGCAGAGAGAAGTCAGGCATTGTGCTAATGTTTCCTAGTTTTCCATCAGAATTAATATGAATCAAGCCTCTTAACAGAATTTAGATCCACAATACACAGAAAAAGAACCTTAGGACAAGATCAACAACAAGGTTTGTCTCAGGGGAGTGTGGATGACCCAGAGGCAAAGAGCAGAGAGTCAGTGCAGGGATGGTGGGGTAAGGCCTGGGACTAACCTGAGAACAGCCACAGAAACTTTGGCTGTGTGAGTGGCAGGCAGGAGATATCCAGTGATGCTAGAGGAAGATTTCCAGCATAGTGGGTGGGAGAGCTCCAGCATGGCAGCTGGGCAAGGATCTGGTCACCTTGGATGGTCTGGAAGACTAAGGCTTCGAGACTTATATTTTCAGAAGATTCCCTGTTTTACCAGTTGAGTTCCCTCCCATCCCTGTGAGAGAATGACTCTTCCCAGAGCAAACACTGGAACAACCTCCCACCCCCCCATGCCCCCATCCCCAGGATCAGGTGAGGCCAGCAGATATTTCTCAGTATTGAGTGAATAATAAGATTTAACTATATAGGTTGAGGGTCCAGCCCATATGGTTCAAGGATAATCCAAAACCTGCTGCTCCCTCCCCCCACCCAGGAATAGGGAGTGGGCCACAAATCAATGTCACACATACTCCAAAGAAAGTGTTTTAGCATCCTCTACTGTCTGACCCACTTGGAGGTCCTAAGCCCAGTGAGCTAAGCCTCTAGGTATTTTAACTCCAAAGGTCTGTGAACCAGCTCCTCCCCCCCCTACACAAGATCTGAGGAAAAAGAAGAAAAGTCAGCTAAAGGGAGGGGGTCCATTGAAAGTTACCTTAATGTCAAAGATCCTAACAGAAAGTGAGGAGAACTTCTGAGGAGATTATGAATTGGTCTCCAACCCAGAAAGACATCTTAGAACAGATCAGGAAGGAGTTTCAAAATCAATTGGAAAAATTGGGAAAAGAAACACAAGAGAAAATTAACAACCTGCAAAAAAGAAAACAAATACTTGAAAAATGCATTTGTCAAATGGAAAACTCCTTCAAAAACCAAATTGTCTAATGGGAAAAGGAGTTGCAAAAGGTAAATGAAGAAAATTCTTCTCTAAATAAAAGACTGGAATCTGTGGAAACTAATGACTTCCTGAGACAACAAGAATCTGTTAAACAAAACCAAAGAATAAAAAAAAAATAGAAGAAAGCATAAATTACCTCATCCCCAAATGAGCAGACCTAGAAAATAGATCCAGAGAGACAACCTAAGAATATTTGGGTTTTCTGAAAACAGTAAGGATAAAAAATAAAAAAAAAATAATCCTGGTTTGATATTGTCTGTTATCATGGAACCAGAGGGCAAAATAATTATTAAAAGAATACATTGATCCCTTCCTGAAAGGGATTCCAAAATGAAAACACCAAGGAATATTGTGGATAAATTCCAGAAGTATCATATAAAAGAGAAACTACTGCAAGCAACCAAAAAAAAAAAAAAAACAATTCAGATACCAAGGAGGCACAGTAAGTATTACACAGGACCTAGCTTCATCAACATTAGGGATCTAAGGACTTGGAATATGATACTCTGAAGAGCAAGGGAGCTTGGAATGTAGCCAAGAATTCACCATCTGGCAAAACTGAGCCTTCTCTTCCAAGGGAAAAGATGAACATTTAATGAAATTGTAGCCAACAGAGCTAAAGAGAAAACTTGAACTTCAAAAAGGAGACTCAAGAGATACATGACGAACAAATTGTGGTATATGTATGTTATAGAACATTATTTTCTGTTAGAAATCAGGAGGGATGGGAATTCAGAGAAGCCTGGAAGACCTGCATGACCTCATGCTGAGCAGAACCAGAACATTGGACACTGTGACAGCAACATGGGGGTGATGATCAAACTTAATGGACTTGCTCATTTCATCAGTGAAAGAATCATGGACAATTTTATGGTATCTTGGTTGGAGAATATCATTTGTATTCAAAAATAAAGAATTGTGAATTTAAACAAAGACCAATGACTTCAAACTTTTAAAACAATTTTGTCTTATATAATATGTAATTTTGCTATCTCTTATATTTTAATTTTTCCTCAAGGATATGATTTTACTCTCAACACATTCAATTTTGATCAATGTAGCATGGAAACAATGTATGGATTATCACACTGCCTTTTGTAGAGGGGTGGGGGAGGGAAGGAAGGTTGGGGGAAAATTGTAAAATTCAAAACATGGCAAAAATGATACAAAGAAAATACTATTGTATTTAGGTGGAAAACAAATAAAATATTTATATTAAAAAGAGATACATTGGGAGCCAAGATGGCGACCGGACAAGAGACTCCCTTAGGTGCTTTCTCTCAAAACTTATAAAATAAGGACTCTAACTAAATTTTCAAGAAGCAGAACCTACAGAAGGATCCAGTGAGGCAGTTCTCCAACCCAGGCTAACCTGGAAAATAGCAGAAAGTCTCTGCTCCATGGGGTTAGGGGGTGGCCTGCCAGAATGAAGGAACTTCAGCCTCCTGGAGGCAGCCCCAGGGTATGTGGGAGCTGCAGCTCATAGCAGCGGGTTGGGCGGGACAGTTTCCTGATTTACACCCTGGGGAGCAGCAGGCACAACTTGGAAGATCAGCAGGGGAACTTCTGCCAGAGCGATCCTATGAAGCACATCCCTCAATGCACTCAACGAGCAGCCGAGCTGGGGCAGCCCAGATTCGGGAGCCAGAAGCAGGTGGAGCAGGTAAGCAGGAGCCCCCAGGCAACTCAGCCTAGGTAGGGGAGTAAAGAGAAATTTCTGAGGTCTGTCCTCTGTACCAGGAACAGGATTCTGGGGCTCTGACCACATTCAGATCCTGATCACAATCGAGGCCCCTCAGAACAGTAGGTTCCCTGCCCCCCCCCCCCCACATCAGCCACATGACAGAAGGGTGATCTTGTGGTCATACACAGAACAGAAGGGAAGACAGAGATTCATGCACTGAGCTCCCTGTGGGGGGGGTGTCCCAATAATACTTAAAAGCTCAGGAATCACACCAAGATCAGGAACAAACTGGAGAAATGAATAAACAGAGTAAAAGGAGGAACACCATTGAGAAATGCATTGTCTATGATCCCAAGAAGATTCAAAATAGTCAATATGAAGATGAGAAAGTCCAAGATCATGTATATAAAAGCTTCAAGAAAAATGGAAATTGGGCTCAGGCTATGACAGAGCTCAAAAAGATTTTGAAAATCAAGTGAGGAGGGGCAGCTAGGTGGTGTAGTAGATAAAGCGCCGGCCTTGGAGTCAGGAGTACCTGGGTTCAAATCCGGTCTCAGACACTTAATAATTACCTGGCTGTGTGGCCTTGGGCAAGCCACTTAACCCCATTTGCCTTGCAAAAAAAAAAACTAAAAAAAGAAAATCAAGTGAGGGAGATAGAAGAAAAATTGGGAAAAGACATGAGAGAGGAGGAAAAGCATGAAAAAGAAGTCAGCATCTTAGTCAAGGAGATCCAAAAAATGGTGAAGAAAATAGCATGTTAAAAACCAGCATAGGTGAAAGGGATAAAACAGTTCAAAAAGTTATTGAGGAGAAGAATGCTTTAAAAAGCAGAAATGGCCAGATGGAAAAACATAAGAAAACTCTCTGAGGAAAACAAATCCTTCAGATCTAGAATGGAGCTGAAGGAAGATGCTGACTTTACGAGAAGTCAGGACACAATACTTCAAAACCAATAGAATGAAAAATTAGAAGAAAATGTGAAACATCTCATTGAAAAAACAACTGATCTGGAAAACAGATTCAGAAAATATGATTTAAAAATTATTGGGATACTTGAAAGTCATGATCAGGAAAGGACCCTTGACATCACTTTTAAATAATTCCTACAGGAAACTTGCCCAGAAATCCTAGAAGCAGAGGGCAAAATAGAAATTGAGAGAATCTGCAGATCTCCCCAGGAAAAAGATCCAGAAAACAAAAACAACCCACAGAAATATTATAGCCAAGTTCCAGAACTCCCAAGTCAAAAAGAAAATATTATAAGCAGTTAGAATGACACAATTCTAATATGTGGAGCTGCAGTCAGAATTGCACAGGACTTTGCAGCAACTACATTAAAGACCTATATGCCTTGTAATATAATATTACAGAAGGCAAAAGAGCTCAGAATGCAACCAAGAATCAGCTACACAGCAAAACTGAACATTCTCTTTCAGGGAAAATGATGAACTTTCAATGAACCAGGGTAATTTCAATTGTTTCTATTGAAATGGCCAGAATTGCACAGAAAGTTTGATCTTCAAATACAGGACTCAGGTGAAGCATAAAGAGTGGAGGAGAAGGCTAAAATATGAGGGACTTAATGATGATGAAATACATGTATTCCTGCATAGAAAAATGAAACTGATAATACTCATGAGAGACTTCTCATTTAATAGATCAGGTAGAAGGAGCTTTTATAGATGAAACACAGGAGAGAGCTGAATTTGAAGATATGATATATTGTAAAAATGGATTCAATTGCAAAAGGGAAATGTAATGGGACTAAGAGAAAGGAGAGGTGGAATAGGCTAAGATATTTCATATAAAAAGGTTATTTTTATTACAATGAGCTATTGCAATGATATGGAAGAGGCAGAAAAAGAGGTGGAATGGGGCAACCTTCGTCGTCAGCAGAGGTAGCTAGGAGAGAAACAGCATATATAATAAATGGAGTATACACATCTAAAGTATGAAGGAGAGAAGAGGGATTGGGGGAAGGGGGTAGATGTGAGGGATGGAGGAGTATTTGGACCATGGGGGAGAGTGGTCAGATATAACAGATTTTCTTTTTTTACTTCTTGCAAGGGCCTGGGATTAGATGGCTTGTGCAGGACCATAGGGCTGAGTGGTTGCTGGGTCTAGGGGGTTGTATGTGGGCTCGAGGTCTCTTGGCCTGAGGCACTGTGATCTGTCTGCTGTGCAACTCAGCTCCCTTATAACACAGTCAAGAAGAGGGACAGAGTTAAAAGAGAGATAAAATATAGTATATTGTAGTGGGGATGTATGAATGGAGGCAGTTGTGATCAGCAATGGCAACAGTGGAATGGAAGTAGCTTTTGTGATGGACTTATCATAAAAAATGTGATTCACCTGCAACAAAGCTGGAGGTGCTGGAACACATACTGAAGCACATCATCATCATCATCATCATCATCATTATTATTATTATTATTACTATTATTATTGTTATTATTTTGCTGGGTGTATGCAGGGCAAATGTGGTTGGGTAGCTTGCCCAGGGTTGCACAGCTGAGTGATTATTGGGTGACTGGGGCTGGATTTGGACCTGGGTGCTCCTGGTTACAGGGTTGATGCTCTGTCCACTATGGTAGCTAGCTTTCCCTACTATTATTTTGATTATTTTATTTATTTATTTATTTGGTTGGTTGTTTGGTTGGTTTTTGTGGGGCAATGGGGTTGAGTTGGCTTGCCCAGGGTCACACAGCTGGGTGA
Source organism: Macrotis lagotis (assembly GCF_037893015.1). NCBI lineage: Eukaryota > Metazoa > Chordata > Mammalia > Peramelemorphia > Peramelidae > Macrotis > Macrotis lagotis. Next base: position 173,178,271 of record NC_133663.1, on the reverse strand, counting down.
TTATTGGGTGTCTGGGGCTGGATTTGAGTTTGAGTGCTCTTGGTTCCAGGGTCGGTGCTCAGTCCACTGAGCCACCTGTATGCCCCTATCATTATTATTATTATTATTATTATTATTATTATTATTTTCTCTTTCCTTTATTGCTCATGAGGATCTATATTTTTGTGGGGTAGATGGTATATTTACTCTTAAATAAGAATATTTTAATAATGTATAAAAAACATCATTTGTACAAAAATAAAAGAAAAAATATTCAAAAACATGAAAAAACTTAAAAAGTAATGTAAAAGCAAGAAATGGCAAAGAATATTTTTTAATTATAATAAAGAGATATATGAAAAGGTAAAAAAGCGAACAGAAAAATCACTATTCAACCAGATGAAACTGACAATATCCCCAACTGGGAGAAAGATTCCTATAATTCTTGAGAACTGTAAATCTACTAGACAGAGCAAGCAAAAAGTAATGGACACTCATGACTTGTCTGTGACTGTGATAGAATGATTTAAAAACCACTATCTCTTTAAAATGGGTGGGGGTGGAGTAAAGAGTCAGGAGGATGCAGGAGATTAAATGAAAAGGTTACAAAGGACCTATTGCAATAGAAGGGAAGAAGGGAGTAGGTGAGAATTGCCTGAATGTTACTCTCATCATATTTGGCTCAAAGAAGGAATAACATACATAGTAAGTTAAAAAACTTATCTTATGTCTCAAGTATTAAAAGGGGAAAGGGGGAGGGGAAGGAAAAGAGGAACTAACAGAAAGAAGGGGAGGAAGAAGGGGAGGATGATAGGATATAAGGGGCAAATAGACTGAAGCAAGTAGTATTCAGAAACAAAATATTGGGGAATATGGAAAGGGTGGAAAAAATAACAGCAGAGGGAAGAATGGAGGGCAATAAAAGTTTATTAATTATAACTTTGAATATGAATGAGATGAACTCTATCAGATTTATATAAATCTAACCAAAAAATAAACAAGAAAGAAGTTAAGAGGTAAATAGAATGCTAGAAAAGCTAGACATGATAGATATTTATAGAAAATTGAATGGGGATAGAAAGAAATATACATTTTTTTTTCTGTAGTACATAGCACTTGCACAAAAATTGAAATTGTACTACAGCATAAAAACCCTGCAATCAAATGTACAAAGGCAGAAATAGTGAATACTTCCTTCTCAGGTAATAATGCAATAAAAATCATGTGCCATAATTGACCATGGAGAGAGACCTAAAACTAATTGGAAAGTAAATAACCACATTTTAAAGAATGAATGGATCAAACAACAAAGGATACATAGTATTAATTATTTCATCCTAGATAATAACAGTAGCTATACAACATAACAAAACTTAAGGAAACCAAGCAAGGCAGTCGTTTGGGGATATATTATATTTTTAACTGCTAACATGATTAAAATAAAGAGGAAATCAATGAGCTAATTATGGAACTAAAAATTAGGGAAAGAACAAATTAAAAACCCTAATTAAATACCAAATAATAAATTCTAATAATTAAAGCATAAATTAATAAAATCAAAAGCAAGAAAGATATTGAACTAATAAATAAAACCAAGATTTGGTTTTACAGGGAAAATGAAATTGATAAAACTTTGTTTAATTTGGTTATAAAAAAGAAAGAAGAAAATCAAATTACTAGTATCATAAATGAAATAGGTGAACTCACTACCAATGAGAAGGAAATTAAAGGAATAATTTGGAATTACTTTACCCAACTGTGTGCCAATAAATTTTACAATCTAAATGAAATAGATTAATATTTACAAAAATATAAGTCGCCCAGGTTAAATGAAGTGGAAATTAAAAATCTAAATAACTCTATCTCAGAAAAAGAAATTCAACAAGCCATTATTGAACTTCCTTAGGAAAACAATTTCCAGTGCCAGATAGATTCACAAGCTACTTCTATCAAACATTTAAGGAACAATTGGTTCCAATTCTATATAAATTTTCTGGAAATATAGGTGAAGAAGAATATCTGCCTAACTCCTTTTATGACACCAATATCATGCTGATACCTAAACCTAGAACAGTCAAAACAGAGAAAGGAAATTATAGACCAACTTCCCTAATGAATATGGATGTTAAAAAAACTTAAATAGAATCTTAGCAAAGCAATTACATCAAGTTATCAGTAGGATAATACATTCTGACCAAGTAGGATTTATCCCAGGAATGTAGGTTTGGTTAAATATTAGGAGAACTATTAGTATAATTGACTATATAATAACAAACCTAACAGAAATCCTATGATTATCTCAATAGATGGTGAAAAAGCCTTTGACAAAATACAGCACCTATTTCTAGTAAAAACACTCTAGAGCAAAGGAATGAATGGATTATTCCTTAAAATGAAAAGCACTATCTATCTGAAACCATCAACAATCATTATATGCAATGGGGATAAGCTAGAGGCATTCCCAAAAAAAGATCAGATGTGAAACAAGGATGCCCATTATTATCACTACTATTCAATATTATATTAGAAATGTTAGCTAAAGCAAATAGGAGATGAAAAAGCATTTGAAGGAATTAGAAGTGGGAAGGAAGAAGCAAAACTCTCACTTTTTGTAGTTGACATGATTGTATACCTAGAGAATCCTAAAAATCATCTAAAATCACTAGAAGCAATTTGCAACTTTAGCAAAGTCACAGGATATAAAATGAACCCTCACAAATCTTCAACATTTCTATATATTAATAGCGAGATACAGCAGCAAGAGCTAGAAAGAGAAATACCATTTAAATAATTTCAGACAATAGAAAATATTGGGGAGTCTACCTGCTGAGATAGACTCAGAAACTCTATGAAAACGACTCTAAAAACCCTTTACCACAAATAAAATCAGATTTAAATAACTGGACAATTATCAAATATTCATAGATAGACCAAGGTGATATAATAAGAATGATGATTCTACTTAAATTAAAATATACATTTAGTACCTCACCAATCAAACTTCCAAAAATTACTTTAATGAGCTTGAAAAAGCAGTAACTAAATTCATATGTAGAAACAAAGTCAGGAATATCAAAAGATTTAATGAAAAAAAAGTGCAAAAGAAGGTGGCTCAGCCATACCAGATCTAAAATTATATTATAAAGCATCAATCATCAAAATTATCTGGTATTGACTAAGAAATAGAATGTTTGATCAGTGGAATAGACTAGGTTCAAAAGAGGAAATGATTATAGTTATCTGCTTTTTAATAAACTCAAAGAGCCCAACTTCTCGGATAAGAACTCTCTCTTCAATAAGAAACTGTTGGGAAAATTGGAAGTTAGTCTGGTAGCAACCTGGATTAGACCAACATCTCACACCCTACACTAAGATAAGATCAAAATGGATACAGAATTTAGACACAAAAGACAATATTATAAGAACACTGGGAGATCAAGGAATAGTTAACCTCTCAGATCTGTGGAGAAGGAAGCAGTTAATGACCAAGGAAGAAATGGAAAACATCATTAAAAATAGATATTTCTGATTATATTAAATAAAAAATCTTTTGCACAAACAAAACCACTGTAATTAAGATCAAATTAATGTAGTAAATTGTAAATTAGTTCCTACATCTAGTATTTCTGACTAAGGACTCATTTTAAAATATATAGAGAACTGAATCATATTTATAAAAAGAATAAGCCATTCCCCCAATGACAAATAGTCAAAGGATAGGCAAAGGGCATTTACAGATGAGGAAATCAAAGCTATCCATAGTCAAATGAAAAATTGCTCCAAATCATTATTGATTAGATAAATGAAAATTAAAGCATCTCAGAGGTACCATCTTATCCCTCGCAGATAGGCTAATATGACCGTGAAGAAAAATTAGCAATGTTGGAAGGGATGTGGGAAATATAGGACACTAATACATTGTTGGTGGAGCTGTGAACTGCTCCAACCATTCTGAAAAGCCATTGAAATTATGCCCAAAGGGCAACAAAAATGTGCATACCCTTTGATCCAGCAATACCTCTACTGGGTCTATACCCTGAAGATATCATGAAAAAGGGTAAAAACATAACTTGTACAAAATTATTTATATTTGCTCTGTGGTAGCAAAGAATTGGATATTGAGTCAATTCCATCAATTGGGGAATGGCTGAAAAAATTGTGATATGTACATTATGGAACACTATTTTTCTATAAGAAACCAGGAAGGATGAGATTTCAGAGAACCTTGGAAAGATTTGCATGAAGTGATGATGAGCAAGATGAGTGGAACCAAGAGAATATTGTACACACTAATAGCAATAAGTGGGTGATGATCATCTTTAATGGACTTGATCATTCCATTAGTGCAATAATCAGGGGCAAGTTTAGGGTATCTGGGATGGGGAATACCTTCTGTATGCAGAAGAAGAATTGTGGAGTTAAAACAAGGACCAAAGATTACTACCTATATTTTTTTTAAAAAAAAAAAAGTTTTCTTATATACTAAATAATTTTACTATCTCCAGAATTTTATACTTCCCTCAAGCATATGATTATTTTTCTCAATACATTCAATTTTGATCCATGTATATCATGGAAACAATGTAAAGATTATCAACTTCTTCTGTTGGGGGGAGTGGGAGGAGGGAGGGGAGGGTGGTGGAAAATTTTAAACTTCAAAACCTTAAAAAATTATAGGTAGAAACTACTATTGTATATAGTTGGAAAACAAATAAAATAAATATATTTGAAATGAAATTATCAAGGAAAACTGCCATATATTCTAGGACAAAATTAAATATATTTGCACCAAATATCATAGCATACAAATTCTTAGAAAACAAGTTATTATTAAGTTATGAAAGGAAGAGGGTCAGTTACTTGGTGCTGTGAATAGAACACTGGCCCTGGAGTCAGGAGAATCCAATTTCAAATTTTGGCCTCAGACACTTAATAATTGCCTAGCTGTGTGGATTTTGATGAATCACTTAACCCACTTTCTTTTTTTTTGAAGTGTTCACCATATATTTGTTTATTTTATTTTTTATTTATTTATTTTTATTTTTTTCAATTTATTTTTTATTCTCATTTTATACAAATTTTTTTTTACATTAATAAAATATTCTTGTTTACAAGTAAACAAAATAACTCTCCTCGCCTATGGATATAGATAGACTTGCTTGGGCAAAAAAGTAAAGGGGAGAGAAAAAAATTAAAATAAAAAAATAATAGTAATAATTGTAGGTATGGCCAGGTGGCGCAATGGACAAAGCACCAGCCCTGGAGCCACGAGCACCTGAGTCCATATCCAGCCTTGTACACCCAACAATCACCCAGCCATGTGACACGCAAGCCACCCGATCCCCACTGCCTTGCAAAGACCAAAAAAAGAAAGAAAAAAAAGATCAAAAATAAAATAAAATAGTAATAATAGTAGGGGTGGCTGGGTGTCAGACAGAGCATTGGCCCTTGAGCCAGGAGTACCCGGGTCCAAATCTGGCCTCAGACACTCAAAGATCACCCTGCTATGTGGCCCCAGGCAGGCCATCCAGCCCCACTTGCCCTGCACCCTCCCCCAAATAATCATAACAAAATATGTGCTTGAGTCTTTGTTCCAACACCAACAACTCTGTCATGGGTGGATCTCATTCTTTATGATAAGTCCATCACAAAAGTTATTTCCATATTTTTCCACCGTTGCCATTGCTGATTGCCAACTCCCTCCTTTCTTATTTCTCCACTACCATGTACTCTATTTTCTCTCTCCTTTATCTGACTCTGCTGTAGGGTCACTGAGTGGCTCAGCAGACAGATCCCTGGTCCTGGGGCCAAGAAGCCCTGAGCCCCCATACCACCCCTTAGGCCCAGAATCCACCTGGCCCTGTGGTCCTGGGCAGGCCTTCCAATCCCAGCCCCTTGCAAGAAGTAAGAAAGAAAATGTGTTATATCAGGCAACTCTCCCCCCATGGTCCATCCTCTCCTCCTTTATTCACATCCCCACCCCTTCCCCCTGCTCTCCGCTCCTTCTTACTCTAGATGTCTATACCCCATTGAGTATATATATGCTGTTTCCTCTCCTAGCCATCTCTGATGAGAGCAAAGGTTCCCTCATTCCCCCTTGCCTCCCCACTTCCATATCATTGCAATAGCTCATTGTAATAAAAAAAAAATCTTATGTGAAATATATTGGACTATTCCCCCCTCTCCTTTTTCTTTCTCCATTCCATTTCCCTTTTTTCCTATTGACTATTTTTACACCATATTTTATCTTCGAATTCAGCTTTCTCCTGTGCTTCAACTATAAAAGCTCTCTCTACCTGCTCTATTAACTGAGAAGGTTCATATGAGTATTATCAGTGTCATTTTTCTATGCAGGAATACATGCAGTTCATCCTCATTAAGTCCCTCATATTTTCCCCCTCTCCTCCAATCTCCATGCTTCACCTGAGTCCTGTATCTGAAAATCAAACCTTCTGTTCAGCTCTGGCCATTCCAAAAGGAACCTTTGAAATTCCCCTGGATCATTGAAAGTCCATCTTTTACCCTGGAAGAGGACATTCAGCCTTGCTGGGTAGTTCATTCTTGGCTGCATTCCAAGCTCTTTTGCCTTCCGGTATATTGTATTCCAAGCCCTATGAGCTTCCAATGTAGCTGCTGCTAAGTCCTGTGAGATCCTGACTGCAGCTCCACGATATTTGAACTGTGTCCTTCTGGCTGCTTGTAATATTTTCTCTTTGACTTGGGAGTTCTGGAACTTGGCTATAATATTCCAGGGGGTTGTTTTTTTGGGATCTCTTTCTCTAGGGGATCGGTGGATTCTCTCCATTTCTATTTTGCCCTCTGCTTCTAGAATATCAGGGCAATTTTCCTGTAGTAATTCTTTGAAAATGATGTCAAGGCTCTTTTCCTGATCATGACTTTCAGGTATTCCAATAATTTTAAAATTATCTTTTCTAAGTCTGTTTTCCATATCAGTTGTTTTTTCAATGAGATATTTCACATTTTCTTCTAATTTTTCATTTTTTTGGTTTTGAAGTATGGATTCCTGATTTCTGTTAAATTCATCAATCTCCCTGAATTCTATTCTTTGTCTAAAGGATTTGTTCTCCTCAGAGAGTTTTCTTATCTCTTTTTCCATCTGGCCAATTTTGTTTTTTAAAAGCATTCTTCTCCTCAATAACTTTTTGAACTGTTTTATGTATTTGACCTAAGCTGGTTTTTAGCATGCTATTTTCTTCAGCATTTTTTTGGATTTCCTTGACTAAGCTGCTGACTTCATTTTCATGTTTTTCCTGCATCTCTCTCCTTTCTTTTCCCAGTTTTTCTTCCAACTCCCTCATTTGATTTTCAAAGTCTTTTTTGAGCTCTGTCATAGCCTGAGCCCAATTTCTGTTTTTCTTGGAGTCTTTAGATGCAGGAGCTTGTGCTTTCTCATCTTCAGACTGAGTATTTTGATCCTTCTTGGACTCATTTGCAAAATATTTCTCAATAGTCTTCCTTTTGTTTCTTTGCTTGCTCATTTTCCCAGTCTGGGCCTGCTTTGGGGGTGCTTCCTGAGCTTTTGGGACACTCCCACAAAGGATCTCAGTGTGTGAGGCTTTGTCCTCCCTCCTGGTCTGTGAATGACCATAAGCACCCCCTCTTCCACGGGGCCAAGGTGGGGGGGGGCTGCTGTTCTATGGGGGGGCCTAGACTGCCATCAGGATCTGAATGTGGTCAGAGCCCCAGAGTCCTGTTCCGGGGCAGAGGACAGAACTCGCAGTTTCTCTTCACTCCCCTTCCTCAGCTCAAGGGGCTCATGCCCTGGGGGCTCCTGCTTACCTGCTCTGCCTGCTTGTTTCCTGGATCAGGCCTGGGGAAAGACCATGCTGCTGGCTGTGTGCCCTGAGGGCTGGGCTCCATGTGCTTGCTCTGGCAGAGGTCCCCTGCTGTTCCCCCACTTTGTGCCCAGTGCTCCCCGGGGTGCAGCTCAGAAGACTCCCCCGCTGCTGTGAGCTGAGACTACCAGTGTCCTGGGGCTGCCTCCGGGAGGCTGAAATTCTTTTGCTCAGGCCACCCCTCTGGCAGGCCGCATCTCCGATCCCGGGGAGCAGAGCCTTTCTGCTCTTTTCCAGGTTACCTTGAGTAGGAGAACTGCCTCACTGGGTCCCTTTGTGGGTTCTGTCTCTTGAAAGTTTAGTTAGAGTCCTTAGCTGATGAATTTTATCAGAGAGCTCCTAAGACTCGATCCCTTCTTGTTGCCATCTTGGCTCTGCCCCCCTTAACCCACTTTCTTAAATAATTTACAAAATTTTAAAAAGTTATTACAGGAAGAAATAGATAGGAAGGGCTTATGGCAAGGAACTAGTCAGAAACAAAACACTTTTGAGAAGGAATAGCTTGCAAAATATAGAGAAAAGAATAGCTACATGGGATATACTATAGAAATAAGAAATATAACTTTGAAAGAAATTGGAGGCAGATTTCCTTGATTTCTCAAAATTCTCATTTCTCAAAAATACAGAGCTCAGTAAAATTTATAAAAAATAAAAGTCATTTCCTGAATGGAAAATGATCAAAGGATATGAACACTTATTTGTTAAAATGCAAATTAAACAATTTTATGATACTACTGCATACCTATTAGATTAGCTATAGGACAGAAAAGAAAAATGACAAATGTTGTAGGAGAAATGGGGAAAATGAGACATTAATACACTATTGGGAGAGTTGTGAACTGATTTAACAGTTCTTCAGAGCCCAAAGATCTATGAAACCATGTAAATCTTTTCTCTTAATAATACTACTACTAGGTCTATATCCTCAAATGAGATAAAACAAAAAAGAGAAAGGTTCTACATGTACAAAAATATTTATAATGGTTCTTTTCTAGAGATAAGGATTTGGAAATAGTAGGAATTCATGTTAATTGGGGAATGTCTGAATAAATTGCCCTATGTATTGTGTTTGGAAATATTATGGGAAAAGATGAGAGGTGTATTCTCAGAAAACCTGGAAAGACTTCCAGGAACTGGTGCAAAGTGAAATATACTCTGTACAAAGTAGCACCAATATTGTAATATAATGAGTTGTACTAAGTGACCTAAATGACTTGTTATTCTCAGCATACAATTATCCAAGTCAAGTCTGAAGGACTTATAATGAAATCACTATCCACTCCAAGAGAAAGAAATGGTGGTGTCTGAAAACAGATTGAAGCACAATTTTTTCATATTCTTTATTTTTCTTGAAGTTTTTATTTTTATTAATGCTTTCTTTCACAGCATGGAAAATATTTTGGAAATGGAAATATTTTGTTTGACTACACTTGTATAAACTATACCATATTGCTAGCCTTTTCAAGTGGGGTGGGGACAGTTAGGCAGGAAAGGACAGAACTTAGTAATCAAAATTAACAAAAACAAATATTAAAATTATTTTTACATTTAACTGTATGAAAATAAAATGCCAAATAAAAGAAGAATTAAGAAAATTGTAAAGAAGGGGGGCAATCATGAGTTCTATTTTAGATATATTTAATTTTGTATTTTTGCAGATTTTCCAGTTGAAAATATTCAAAAGAGAGTTAATGATACAAACTGGAGATCAGTAAAGAGAAAAAGACAGGAGATGATAGAAAAACAAACATGCAGTCAAACAGATAGCAGACAGACAGACAGACAGACAGACAGATAGATAGATCTGAGACTTAGCTGCATTGTGATGGTATGTAAGTTCTTAAAACCCAGTAAGAATTCTGAGTATTGAGAGACAGCCTTTGAAATTATTTTGTCTCTAGGACTGAATTAAAGACTCTCTGATATACCACAAAACCAATAAATATCATTTCAAGAAACTTTTTCAATAATTGCCATATTTAGAATCATTTATCCAATAAATCTTTATGACTGGCCATTTTTTTGTTTGTTTTTGTTTCTGGATATTTGAGTGGTGCAATAGATAGAATACTGAGCCTGGGGTCAAGAAGATGCATCTTCAAACTTTTGAAAATGAATATTAAAAATTATTTTTATGGTAGGCGACCAGATGATGAACCAACCCTGCAGTCAGGAGAACCTGAGCTCAAATCCAGCCTCAGATACTTAATAATTACTGTGTGACCTTGGACAAGTCACTTAAACTCATTGCCTTTCAAAAAATAGAAAATAATTGTTTTTACATATACCTGGCAAAAATGAAACACTAAATGCACTTAAAAAAGAATTCCTTCGCTTTTCTATATTCAGGAAACACAGTTTTCCCCATTGGAAAAGATTGGTGTAGTGAGACCAGATATTGGAAATAAGGGAGGAGAAGAAAATGATCAGAATCTCAATAGCCACTGTCAATATGTATGGTTAAAAAAGATGGGTATGGAAATACTTCATTTCAATTTAAATAGATTATTATAAATAGATAAATTATCTCTGTCCATTTTTAGCTTATAATAGATAGTACTTCAGCATAATCTATAACATCTCCATGTATATATATGTATATATATATTACCTCTCTTACATCAGCAGGTGATGAACATACAGCTGTGAGTCTGGCATTCTTTAACTGTCAAAAGGTACTTTTAATCATTTTGTGGGAAGGACCATTTTCATCATTTAATCTGGTAGTTGCATGCATTTGCCTCTTGGATGCACACAGGCAAACTCAATTCAAAACTTCAAAGAGAAAGTTTCTAAAACACATTTGTTTTTGTGGAAATAAAGTAAGAATGAACTGTATTCAAAGGGTGAGGAAAGCTATGCACAGGAGACCTAGATTTTATTGTGGTTTAGCTCATGGGACAAATATGTTTAGTGGTTTCAGTCTGCTTCCTTAGAAAAATGGCCACATTAGAAAATGACCACCCAGGTTAGCCTAGTCTGGCATCATGTTACATACCAGACAACACACCTTTTTTGGGGGGGGACCAGGACTTCAACAACAACCTTTCCTATCAGTAACAATAAGTTACTGCTAGAATTCTGATCCTATGGAAGGAGGTATGTGTGAAATTTAGAGTCGATGGTCTTTGATTCTAAGAAACAATAGGCCTGTATGAATTCATTCATGGTAAAGCAGAATAATTTATAACCTCCCTTTCAGACCATGTATGGAGGCAGTTAGGCATGAGGACAACAAAGACTGAATGCACACACATTCCTGAGTGTGGACCACAAATTACTTTAGACAGCCTGAATAGTAAACTGACTCTGTGCCAGGACTCAGAGAAATTGAACATTAAAAATAAGATGCTCTGTCAGATCAAGACGAAGCCTTTTCCCCAAAATTCTTAGCATTTTCAAAGGCATGGCCAATTATAAATCTAAGTGACAATGCTGTAAAATGAATTACATACTTATTTTTTAAACAACTAACCAGGTCCAGGGTCTCATTTAAGAACACCAAATAAAAACTGTGATTTGAAATGAAGCTTTATTTTAAGTTATTTTATTTTACTTTTTAACCTCATCTTCTTTTCCTACTGGTATTCACTGCTAGTAAAAGATGATATTTCAAAAGCCTAGAATATTAGTTCAAAGCATCCCAAACATCATTTGATTCATGTGTTTTGGGACACATGATTTCCTTGTGTATCTTCTAACTAGACATTAGAAAAAGGCCCAATAAATTTTACCCTAACAATGAATATTAAAAATTCTGAGTAAGTTCATTCAGTTGCTTCAAGCTACAATGATGAGCTCATTTCCTATTAATTAAAAACTTATGATTTTTCTATTGAGTTGAACTTTTGGAGAATTTCAACAATATAGTTTAATGCACAAACTGTTCATAAAACTAGAAAACAGCATCACTTTAATCACCTATTCCATCTAGGGACTGATTTTATGTCATATTCCAAATATAGTCCATACATGTCATTCCTTCTGTTATACCAGTCAATGTTTTTTAATCTGCCTAACTGGGAATAATCCTCATTTTCAGCAGGACAAATCCTATTTTATTTTCCAAGACACTATTCATATTTTGTTTTTTTTCTAGATTTTTGTTCAAATACTGTTTGATATGTTTATCTTTTCAACTAGACTTTGCATACCATCTTGTGAAAAAGATTATTATTGTAATGGAACCAGAGGTGTTAGGGAGAATAATGTGAAAATACATATGGTCATCATCCAAATTAATCAGGACAGAGTTGATAAAATATTGAATAAATAATTTCAGGTGTATTTAAAGATATTGCAGCCTTTCGTTACACCTCAATTGTGAGGCTCATTATTTGCTTCAGTCTCAGTCTGAGTAAATTTAGACAAAACTTAGTTATGTAAATATGCCAATAATTTCATTGTAGATGAAGATTAAAATCACACCCTCTGGTATCATTGACATTTCCTAAATTGCTCATACAAGTCTAAGTACTGTAAAGGCACAATACCATATATAAAATGAACTGTGTCTGACCTTTTGTGATGAGAATGTGGAAAAGGATATATATTTGGAGGGAGTTATTAAAGAAATTTTATATAAGACTATGTTAGACACAGGTGCTACTTAAAACTGCTATGATATAGACCACTAAAGTACTCTAAAGTATACAATTACTCTCTAAAGTCTGTATTTTTCTGTATCCTTCCTTGTTTTCTTTTACCTTACAGAGATAGATAGATAGATAGATAGATAGATAGATAGATAGATAGATAGATAAATAGATAGAACTGGATCCCACTACAATAACCTATAGTTAAGGGCCCTAATCATAATCTTAAATTGTCTGGGGGATCAGAAACTAAGAATACTTGCTCTGACTCCCACTCCTCTGATGACATTCTGAATCAGAATAACTATTATTTCACATTACGATTTTAAGGAATAATTCCCTGCTTTCCACACACTCTCTTTCTTCCATATGCTGAAACATCAGTCTTGGACACTCTTTCACACATGTCCAGATAGATGATTTCCCTCCATACCTGTTTCACTAATTCTCAGAATTAAAATATTGTATTGCTAAGATAGATATTGATATTGAAATAAACAGTTGAGAAAACTACCTTTATCCATTGGTTCAAGTCTATACCTTCTCTGTAACTCATACTCTTAGAGAATTGACTCCAATATTAGAAGATTAAATGAATCATCAAATTGCATAGCCAATTCAACTAAGATTCATAAGAATTGCTCTGAATTCTTTGTTGTTATTATTTATACTTCTTTCTCCAAGAGGATCAATGACATCATTGGGGTTATGTATTTCCTTGCAAATGAATTGGATTTTAAGTGAGACACAGTTGTAGAAAGGCATCAACCTCACTCTCTCCTCCAGTTATCAGAATCCAGTGACAATACATGTCAGGATGACTGGCAATGGCCCTGGATGAAATGGGAGACCCTGAATTGTTTAAGGTATTATCTTTACCAGGTTTCAGTTTGTATGGGGCAACACCAATTCAGTGATTAAAGGCTAGATAAGAATTGAGATAAAGGATGGTATAGTCTGCTCTCACAAAAGAATCAATCTGGGGGGGGGGGCGGCTAGGTGGCATAGTGGATAAAGCACCGGCCTTAGAGTTAGGGGTACTTGGATTCAAATTTGGTCTCAGACACTTAATACTTACCTAGCTGTGTGGCTTTGGGCAAGCCACTTAATCCCATTCACCTTGGAAAAAAACTTAAAAAAAAAAGAATCAATCTGGGAGAGGAATATCCTCAGAATTCTTGACCAGAACAGAAACAAAACCTAAGGTGTGACCTTAGATGAACCCATTGAACTCTCTGGGCTTTGATCTATTTATTTGAACAATTGGAATACTTGTGGGACCAAACTCATGGTGAATTTTTCAGGTAAGAACCTGCTAAACCAGAAACCTATAAAAGTCTAGTTATTATAAATATCAATCTTGTCTTTTCCTTCACCCTTCATCCTCTTAAGAAATAAATTCTTTTAGGGTAGTTTTGAGACAGAATGACAAAGATAGACCATCCTGGAAAAAATAAAGACTAGAACACAAACAAGTTCTTAAAGAAAGAAGAAGAGAAAAGTGCCTCAAGCAACTTGTGGATGAGAAAGGTAAAGGAAAAATTTATTTGTGCAAGAACTTTAAAAATCTTAATTTTTTAGGGAAAAAGTCAAAAAAGAGTTTTGAGAAGGTATATTTTAAACCCATTCCTCCCCTGTTAATAGATGCTGTCTAAGAAAGGAATAGGGACTTACCTATGACTTCAATGATATAGGAATTTCCTAGCTGAGTACACCCTCTTTACCAGTATAGGTAAAGACCTTTTTCCCCCCTTGCAATTTATAGTCTTATAGTTGCTTTGAGAACTGATAGGCCTACCTTGTCCAGGATCAAGTCAGTCTATATAAGAGGAAAGATTTAAACTACTAGCATCTTTCTGGATTCAAGGAAAGTTTTCAGTGCTTTCTTTCATGAACCTTGGTTTTGCACACACACATACACACACACACACACACACACATATCTTCTAAATGTATTGTTATTGTTTCAAAAGCTATCTACTTGAAATACCACAATTAGCCATTTCCAAAGAAACATAAATAAAGTGTTTTGGCACTCCTGAATTAGTCAAATCTTTAAGAAATTAATAGTTCTCTGAGAAAAGCTAGCATTAAATTGATTATCCTTCAATTAAATTGAAATTTTCTGACTAAATATCTAGGTTATTCTCTATATTAAAGATATATAATTTAGATCTTAATAACTCCTTTAAACATTAATCCTATATTATCAAATGCTTGTGAAGTAGCTCAGGGTACCTCCAAATAACTGGAATACCTTCCTGTCCCCTTTTGCCTCTTAAAATAATTGTGATATGACAATATTTCCATTAAAAATACTGTCATAATTTACTTTTACTAACAAAAATTAGATTTTTTTAAATTAAAAAGTGTTGATTATACCTACCCTTCACAATTCAAATCCTTAAGATTGTAAAATATTTAATAAAAATTTTAATTGTACAGGCAAAATGCAAATTTACTCAAAACTTCATTTCCATTCCTACCTAGAGTTAAGTGAAAAATTCGTTTAAAATGTATTAAATACATTGTAGAACTTGATTAAAGAAAATTATCCTTTGAAGAAAAATATAATTGTTCAAACTTAAAATCTCAACTACAAATATTTCTTTGTTTCTCCTTCCTCTAAGTGTTAGGGGTCAAAAGTTGAAATCAATGTTAAATGAAGTAAAAAGACACTAGAGCTTATGAGTTATTGAAAATATAATGTAAGAAATAACAAAAAATAAAGTTCCTGATATAAAACTATATAACTGTTGTTCATTTTCTGTAAGATTGATTTGTGATTTATCAACAGGAACTGCCTCACATTTCCAGCATCCTTTAATCAACAAATCTAAGTTAATTTTTACTGTCATTGATTTTTGTCATCTATATAAAGTAAGAATTGAATTATATGTTTTTGTCTTAATTATAGTTACTTAGCATGAACAACAGAAAAAGAAAGACTAACAAAATACAATGTAATACAAATAGTCCTAAAATTAACTGATTAACTTGAACGATAAACTGTGATTTTTTTTAGTAAAATAAAATGTAGTATTATTTCAGTGGTACAGACAACAGTAATGAGACACTTTCATTTTTCTGCTATGAATGATAATTATTGCTGTTGTTGTTTGTTTCCAACATTATCATTACAATTCTCTACTAATTCTGGGCTTTGTTTCTTTAGGAATTGAATAGAATACTTCAATCTCATTATTGTCTTTTCAATTAAAATGAGCACATGTTGATAGGCAAATATTTGCATTGTTGTCCCTTTGCATTAATAACAGCCATAGAAAAGGCAATGTAATGAATTAGGTCAACCATTTAATATGTCCATCTTTAGGACATCTAGAGAAGTCACAATGCCACATTTTTTTGTGTATGTTGAAGTTCTACCATTTATTAATTGTTTGAACATGGACAAATAATTTCACCTATTAAATTTTTGGTTTCCTCAGAAACAAAATATGGATGTTGAATTTTGGGCTTTCTAGCTGTGAATTTATGAAACTATGAGTACATTTCTTTGTAAATTACTTATTTTTTGATTTTTCAATCAAATTTGTATAGATTAGGGAATAGAAAGACTGAAGGGAAATGATCCCTGAATTTGGTATTAAAATTAAATTTGCCAAGAAATATGCTAAATACTGGGCATACAAAGAAATTTTTTAAGGTCTGAATGGGGAGACCACATGCCAAAGAGTGCACAACAACAAAAAAAATTACACAAACAAATTATATATAGGCTAAATTGGGAGTGATATCAAAGGAGAAAAGGCACTTTGATTAAGGAGCACTGGGAAAGAAAAATGTGAAAGATATGATTTTGAGACTTGAAGGAAGACAAAGAAGTTAGGAGGGAGAGTTTAATCAAGAGACTTTATCATATCTGGGAGACAGCAAACATTTATAAAATTATTTACAATATGTATGAAGAATAAATACAAAGTAATTTAGATTAAAACATATAATTTATACTTGTTCATTTGTGGTAAATAATTTACTTTGTTCCTCAATAATATAATTACATGCATTTATATACCCTATATTATCTGAAAAATGATTTACAAATATCCTTTCATTTATTCCTTAAACAAATCCTCTGAAAAAATATTAGTATCATCTTCATTTTACAGAGGAAGACATTGTGGTTATAAAAAGTTTGAATGACTCCTCAGGTATACAAATTTAGTATATTTGTTATTCAATTCAATTTTTTTCTGATTCCAAGTCAGCCCCTTCTGCAATTTTTATATCTTGCACATTGGATACAGCATAAGACCTAGTGTTAGGAAGACCTCAGTTTAAATTAGTTTTAGATATTTACTAGTTCTTGACCCTGGGTAAATCACTTAACCTCTGTCTCAGTTTCCTCACCTGAAAAATAAGATGGAAAAGGAAATGGAAAACTGTGCCATTCTCTTTGCCAAGAAAACCCTTGGACATAACTCAATGACTGAACATAACTTTAGTGAAGTATGTATGATAAAAGTAGAAAGAATGAGGTCAAGATTTATTTGTGAATTTTGTATCTGCCATAGGACTGCTTTGTTACATTGGACAAGTCACTTAATTTCGCTAAGTCTTTGTTTCCTTGTATTTAAAATGAAAATGAGATTGTAAGAATAATCTCTCTTGGCTATTGAGAGAAAAAGATCTAAATGTCTAAAGCTTTAAAAGAATATGATAATATCTTTGGCTATTAGAATAATAATGAAAGTAATGATAGCTAGCACTAATAATAACATTATAAATATTGTATTGGGCATCTTGTGGCATAAATGAATAGAATAATGGGTCCAAAATCAGGAAGACCTGAGTTTAAATCCAATCTCACACTCTTAATAACTATCTGACCCTTTTTGGATAATTTAGCTTCTTCTTCCTTTATTTAACTCAATTGGAAAATGTGAGAGTCAAATAAAATAATATTTGCAGAGGCAGAGTCAAAAAGGCAAAGTATAAAAGGATTCATCAGAGCTCTCCTAACATTTCTTTCCAAAGAATTTTAAATGAACAACTCAAACAAAATTCTGGAGTGACAAAACCAACAAAAAAAATCAGAGTGACATTTTCTTACATCTCAAGAGAATTTAGGGATTTTAAAACAGGAATGTATGACACAGGAGAAGAGTAGAGTCTATCCCAAAGTCCTCAGGTATAAAATCCCAGTAATGAGACTGCATGTTTC
This sequence comes from Macrotis lagotis, assembly GCF_037893015.1. Classification (NCBI taxonomy): domain Eukaryota; kingdom Metazoa; phylum Chordata; class Mammalia; order Peramelemorphia; family Peramelidae; genus Macrotis; species Macrotis lagotis. The sequence goes on along the minus strand of NC_133663.1, from coordinate 173,160,656 downwards.
TGACAGAAACAGCAGCTGTTTTGAAATCTCTGAAACTGAAGATGGTAAGGGAAACTGGTTACTTTTTCAGAAAGTGATTAGAGGTTACTCTGCTATCACTAGACCCAGAACCATATACTATTTGGCAACTTTCTTGCTATTTCCATCTTTAGGTCATAGTGCAAGAGCAGTCAGGAATAATGTCAGGCAAGAGGGTTCTAAGGAATAATATTACTTAGATCCCAATGTATTAATTTTAATACCAAAAGAAGCTCAAGACGAAAACTCAAAATAAGACAATGGAGGTTAAAATGAATAAATTATTTAAACATAAAAAGCTATATCATAAGTTAATTAGGAGAATATGAAAAAATATACCTGTCAAGTCTATGGATAAAAGAGAGAGGTCAATGAATAAGACTCAACAAGATACAATGAGGATCACAGAGAGGGAAATTAATAATTTTGATTACATGTAATTAAAAAGACTTTGCATAACAAAACATGTAGCTAGAATTAGGAGAACAGAAAACTGGGGGGAAATGTGGAACAAATTTCTACGATAAAGGCCTAATTTCTCAATCATATAGAAAAGTGAGTCAAATTTATTTTAAAAAAGAGCCATTCCCCAATTTAGAAAGAGCCAAAATATAGGCAGCTCTTAAAGGAATAAATCAGAACTTGTAATAGTCACATAAACTTACTACTTAATAGAAGATGTAAATTTAAAGATCTCTGAAATATCACCTATACCATTGACTAACATAATAGAAATTTTAAAAAATAACTAATGCTAAAGAGGCTGTGGAAAATCTTGGAAATTAATTCCCTTTTGTAGAGATGTGAACTAGGCTCATCATTTTGAATCATAATTTGGAAGTATCCCCAGAGAGTTATAAAATTGTGCATACTATTTGATCCAACAATACCACTACTAGATCTCTATCCCAAAGAGAGCATAGAAAACAGAAAGGATCTAAATGTAGAAAAACATTTATAGCACTTTTATTTATGGTGGTAAAGAATTGAAGATTGAGAGAATGACCATCAATTAGGGATGCACTAGTTGAGGTATGATTGTGCTAGAATACTATTGTGCTATAAGAAATGATGAGCATGATGGTGTCAGAGAGAAAAAAAAAGAAATGAGAAGTTTCTATAAATTAACTTATAAGAAGTAATACAATGTATGGCAAATGGAACACAAGAGAGTCTTATGCACAATAAAACCAATATTTTAAGGAGGAATAGCTGTGAAAAGCTAAACTACTCTGATCAAGGAAACAGTGATATGAAGCAATTCCAAAGGACTTAAAGATAAAAAATACTAACACCAGTGAGCTAATTGATAAACTCTGGATTAAAAATTGAAGCATAATTTTCTTTTCCTTTATTTTTCATCTTTTATTTTTGTGTTGCATTTTCTTTCCCAAAATGAGTGGTATGGAAATAAGGTATAATCTACATAAAATTACTTATATTCTCAAAGAGAAGATGGACTTGAAGAGAGAAAGAAAATTTGGAACTCTAAATTTAAAGAAAAAAGAAATGTTAAACCATTTAAAATTTTATCAGGAAATATTTAGTGGAATAAACATACTAAAATAAAAAAGATACTATTATACTATTTGTAGAAACACAATGCCTTATCAATCTAGGGAGGTCAGTTTTATTACTAAAGTAATAGTAGTATTGGTTGAGCTACTTATACTTTTAATTAATAATGAAAAAAAAGTCAATGAATAAAAATAAAAAAGAACATTTTGAAAATTCCTGTTTTCAAAGATTTCATATGATGATCAAGAAAGATAATAAAAGGAAGAATTTCCAGCTTCAACGTCAGATAGAAAGTTCCTAGGACACAGCAGTAAAGCAGTTGGTAATGTGACTTCTTTACCATTGACATAATTGCATTGATATAGAGAATTATGAATGGAGAAAATTTATCTGTTAAATTTTGTTAATTGTGGAAGGCTGTTTGTTCCTGGGATGTAAACTGAACCCTAGTGCTTGTATACTGTTTCCCTATTCCTCCTTTGCACAGCTTCCAGTTCCCAGTTACTTGACCTTGCCCATTGACACTAGCATAACAGGTCAGGCAGCGTGGCACAGGAAGAACCAGTAAATCACTTCTCCTTGGAGAATATGTGGGCCGGGTGCTTAACCACTCCCTAAGTACCACCCCTTGTTCAATTTATTACAGAAGTGTATTTATGAGGAAGCACTGCCCATTCTTGTTTCTTCTTGACTGTACCTCTGACCCAACAAGATGTTTGCATGTCTTTCCATCCTAGACCATGAGCTCCTATGTAAAGCCCTGGTGGTTCATCATAGGACCCCCATGCCACATGGCTAGGGTCCTCTCTCTCTTTCTTTCTGTCTGTCTGTTTAACTCTGTCTCTCTCTCTGTCTCTCTGTCTCTGTCTCTGTCTCTCTCTCTCCCCTCCCCCAACTGCTTCTGTCTCTCTTTCTTCTCTCTCACTCTCAAACTTCACCTAGCCTATCCTCAAAGTGTTTACTGCTTAGGAGTTTTAACCTGTTTCCTTTTCAATATTTTGCAATAAATCCTAAGCAGTTTTAAAATACTAGAGAACACAAGAATTCCTTCATCTATCTTTAATTGGAGATCCCAAATATCATCAGAAACAACATCAGTTTCTGATGTAGAGCCATTTAAATAGTGTCAATCAATTCAATAGTGAAAATTACCATAGCTTTAGTTGTGTTCAAGGAGGCACCTTTGCTTTTATGATATTGACCATATAGCCACTACATAAATAGGAATTGTTTATGATAATCTCATAAGATCAGGATACAATGTCAAGAGAGAAAGAAGGAACAGTATCTATCATCAAAACCCCTATCATTTTTGCATAGGTTAAATACAAAGACATGCAGAAATATTTTTAGTGACCTAGATGCAGATAGGAGGTAACTTACAGACTCAATCCTGTAACTGTTGACAGAGCAAGTAAAAGTTTATGGACTTTCCAAAAGTCTGACAAATGGAGTAAAAGAACTTGCTATATAAATGAAATGCATTATTATAATACTCTTAATATCTCTCTCTCTCTCTCTCTATATATATATATATATTTATATATATACATAAATTCAGACGCAATCAGTTGATTTATTATATTCAACAAGTTATACACACATACATTCATTTACATGTATATATGTGTATATATATATATAAATTGCTCTAAGTTCACATATATAACTATTTTATTCTATGCTGTGAATTACTGTATTAAGTACTACAGACATGGATGATAATATGTTGAAAACTGTATATTATATAATGATGAACAGAAAATATTTGTAATTTCATTTATATCAGTTTTTACCACCCACATACTATTATGTGATTATTCTCAAACTGACATGATTAGTTGTGAATCTTTTGTGAAGATTCTTTTACGAAGTCCATCACAAATTCATGACTTGAAGGATAACTTTATATGTATATATAAGTACTTCATGGAAAGGCTTATATAATTCTGGAGAAAGTTCAACTTTATCTTCCTTTACCTAACTTTCTGGATCTTATTTATATAACATTGGTCATATAGTTGGCATATTATGGGGAGTGCTGGACCTGGTGTCAGGAACAGTCATGTTTATGAATTCAAATTTGGTCTCACTTATATACTAACTGAGTGATTCTTGGCAAATCACTTAATTTCATTTATCCCAGGTTCTTATCTGTAAACTGAACTGGAGAAGGAAATCGTAAACTATCCCAGTATCTTTACCAAGAAAATCCAAAATAGAGCCATAAAGAGTTGGACATGACTGAAAAATGACTGAACAAGGCATCTATTCCATTTTGAAATATTCTGAAGCAATATTGTGTGTATATATGTATATGTATATATATATATATATATATATATATATATATATGTATGTATGTATAATTCAAACACATTCTTGTATACATAAAAAAATTCCCATACTGGAGAATGTTTAAGAGATCAGAATTTTAGGACTATATGATACTAACAAAACTCTTAAGTTGTTTATCATTATTATTATCATTATTATTATTAATTTATTATTATTATTGCTTCTACTCCTTCAACAAAAGATACATGTTTCATATTCAGCAGTTCTTCCCTTAACAACAAGAAAGGAAATATCATTAAATAAATTAAACCCCTAGCAAAAACAGATATCAATGTTTGTTATAGGCTTAATTTATTTAATATCATTTGTTATTTCCTCACCTCTATCTTTTGGTTTTTCCTTCAGATCCCAATTAAAATTTCACATTCTCCAAGATGTCTTTTAAGATTTCACCTTAATGTCAATGTTTTTTCTTTGTTAGTTATCTTTAATTGTTCTTTCATATAACATCTTTTTTGTATACATATTTGTATGTTGCCTCCCTATCAATCAATGAGTTCCTTAAAACAGAGAATTTTAAATTTTTTTAAAAAAATTCTTCTTTGCATCCAAGGACTAAACATAGTGCTTAGAATCTATTAAGTACTTAATAGATATTTATTGTTTTGACTTTCTATTTTATTCAATATAAAGCTCTGTACAAACAATAGTTGCTCCTGCTGTTATTTCTGGTTTTAAATAGACTAGATTAAATAAGAATAGAATAGAACAGAATATAATGAAATTTAATTGATCAGTTCCATAAGCAGCAAATAAGATTGAAAAATAATTCTCAGGATTTTCTGAAAAGACAATGCAAATCCTTATTATGCATACTACACAATTTCCTTGGATTTTTCTGTTACTCTCTCTCTCTCTCTCTCTCTTCATATATATATATTTATATATACTTATATATATATAAATATATACATATATATGTATATATATACACATCCATATATTTCTAGCTGCTTCTACAATACACATACACCATATATATATATATATATATATATATATATATATATATATAGCCATTGTATATCCATGTCTGTATGTGTTGTGATGGTAGCAAAATTACTACAAGTAAAAGAGTCATACTTTAATATTAGTGATGATTGCATTTATGTCAGAAAGGGAACGGCTTTGAGTCATTCAATTCTGTTTCACCATGGTGCATTCCCCACCAGTATAAATAGAATCCCTGGAGGAAAGTTGACTCAAACTCTCAGAGGTTCCTCCTTTCCTATACTACAGGATGTGATCTTTGTCCTTTATTCTTGAAAAAGAACATGACATAAGGGAGGTGATGTCATGACACGCTTGTGAATTGCATTTGAATGAGGAGGGACTGTGCTAAGTCACAGATCACTGGGCAGATATGATCAGGGTGACTAGAGATGGCCCTGGATGAGAGGGAATCAGGTTAAGTGACTTGCCCAAGATCACTCAGCTAGGAAGTGTCAAGTGTCTGAAGCTGGATTTGAACTTCCCTCCTCCTGACTCCAAGGTCAGTGCTCTATTTGATGTGCTACATAGCTTCCCTAGTAATAAGCTATTTATACCTTTTTAGGTCCTCCTATTCTTCTTAGTTTTTACAGTGTCAAAAAATACACAAACAATATCAAAGACCTTTCTCTTCTTTTTTTATGTATCCTTTTGAATAATTCTATAATTATGTGTTTTTAGGTAATGAGTGTATTTATAGTAGGAATTCATTTTAACAAATTGACTACAAAAAATATTTCAATAGGACACATTACAGATTAACTCCTTCTATTAACTTTTCTTATCATAGAAGCATCAACTGCATTCACATTGTATACTTGTATACATTGTATACTTAGAGAAAGAATTCTCAGTGCTTCTTATTTACATATTGTTAGTGTTAATGTTGTAGTCTATTTTTCCACATATCTGATCAATTATTTTCTTGTTTTGGTAGTTATATTTGTAATTTACTTTTTCTATATTTATGTTGTATGGATGTATGCAGAGCAAATACTGTCATCACTTGGAGAAATGCCTCAAATGTGTCTCTTTTATTAGGCATTTATCTTTGAATTGATGTTTACACTGTTTTCAGAGTTTGTCACCTTTAATTACATCTTAAGTCTTTCCTCTTTACAATGGTTTACAGGTTCTCTTGGCCATAAAGTAGTCTTGTGTGCAAACCTTGTTTCCATTTTTTAAGTGTTTTTTTAAAATATCTGGTCAGTTGAAGAATTTGCTTTTTTAAAATAGGAATTGTGAATTTGTAACCAATCAGTTTCTCAGAGTTTTAAACTATACAATTTGTAGTTGTCTTATTTTCTTTTATGTTTTCTAATCTGTAGACAGCTTGTGAATTCTTAGGATTGAAAATTTATTTTGCCTTTCCGGAAATTTTCGGCAATTAGAATTACATTATGGTGTTTAGGTTTCTTGTTTTTGCTTTTTTTTTCTTGGCAATACTTTTATGGAAGTATTGTTAACCTTTAGTTGTAGTCATGCAGTCTGTCTTTGAGATAAATATTTTCTTTTATAGTGATCATGATTATTTTTGTTTGCTTCTAAATTTTCCTTTACTTCTATACATTTGTGTTTTAGAGCAGATCTTTTCTCTTGTTTTATTTTTTGAGATACTCTCCAACTCAGATTTATTCTCTCCAACACAGGTTTTCTATTCTCCTAATTATTCCTACTGTACAGGCTACAAATCATTCTTTCATAATAATTCATTCTCAGGGTGGCTAGGTGGCAAAGTGGATAGATCAACCGCCCTGGAGTTAGGAGTACCTGAGTTCAAATCCTGCCTCAGACACTTAATAATTACCTAGTTGTGTGGCCTTGGGCAAGCCACTTAACCCCATTGCCTTGCAAAAACTAAAAAAAAAAACCCAAAATGATAACTTTTTAGAACAATTTGGAAATATCTGGTTATGATTTCATGTCTTCTTAGAAATTAACAAAATCTCTTACCTCTTTAGGAGATGATTCATTATTCTTTTCTTTCAGTATTTATTCATAGATTTTTAGTTTCATTCATATATATATATATACACACACACACACACACACACACACACACACACACACACACTGGAAGTTATGACTTCTCTGTTTTTATTATCTTTCCTACTGATTTTTCTGTTCATGCTTGTAGTTTTCAATTTCCTTTCTCCTAAGTTCTTTTTCTTTTTTATTTTATTCTCTTTTGTGTTCTTTTCTCCATAGTCTTCTATTTTTCTTCTTGACTCCTTTTTCTTTGATAATGGATCTAGAATTAGACTTGTAAGATGAATATTAATACAGCTCTTAGCATGGTAAATTCACTTTTCACCAGGCTCAGACCCTAAGTCCATACCCCAAATGACTTGAAAAACAGTCAGAACTGGCTCTAACTGAATTTCTCATCACTTTTCTTCTTGCAGTCACAAACACAAGGCCAAATATGTGTCTTGCCCTAGTTCTATCTTTTTCAGAACAATGTTGAAGCACATTGTTGCTCCTTTCAGTTTACTATTCTTCCCTTTACTTTTCCAAAGACTTGGTGGTTACCAAAGATGAGTAGTACTGCTTCTTTTAAAATATAGTAAGGTGGGGATAAAAAAATAAAGTAAGGAATTGTTAAATAGATACTATATTTATCTAAGAAGCTCTGCTTTTCTCTGGCAATATGGCAGATGATGGGACTGAGACAGTGCAAAAAAGATAAGTGGTTAACTTTCACTGTTGTTAATTTACTAGATTATTACTTTGTTAACACTCTTAGTGTCTTGGACAGATATAGCCATTTACCTCTTGTACGTATTTCTTATTTTGGGGATATACAAAAAGATGTGAGATGCCTAAAGAACAATAAAACAGTTCATAGCCTTTGACCCAGCAATTCCAATGCTAGGACTATATCCAGAAGAAATTGTAATAAATGTGAAAATACATATTCCAAAATATTCATAGCAGCTCTTTTTGTAGTAGCAACGAATTTGAAATTGAGGGGAGGCCCATCAATTGAGGAATGACTAAACAAGTTATGTTACATGAATATTATAGAATATTATTATTCTATAATAAAACACAAATGGGTGGACTCTAGAAAAGCATGGAAGGACTTTCAGGATCTGATGCTGAGCAAAAGGAGTGGAGTCAAGAGAACAATGTACACGTCAACAACATCATGAGATGAACAACATTAATAGAAATAACTCCTCTGAACAGTGCAGAGAGCTAGTTCAACAGTATTAGATTGGTATTGGACTATTATTATCCCCAACCAGAGGAAGAAAAGCAAAACAAAACACACAGAAAAAAAATCACCCCTACAGAATCTGATGAACACTTTATAAAAATTATTTCTTATCTCTCTTTCCTTTAATCCTAAATCCTCATGCCAAAAATTGCTAATTTATAAATATGTATGTAAAATGCTAAGTTGACTGTTACCTACTGAGGGAAGGATGGATGAGAAGGGAGGGTGAGGGGAAATTTTGTAACTTGGAAATATGCATGTACAAATGAATGAAAATAAATAAATTAATTACATTTTAAAAAGATGTGAGAAGTTAAAAAAAAGTCTTACCCTCCATATTACTAGTCATTTAAAATTTTTTTAAAGTTCTGATTCCACTGCTCTTTCATAATCTGTAGGCCCTTAATGCGATTTGATATTTCCCCCCAATCTGTAAATTTATAATTCATGAGTAAAGGTGCCCTATATCTTTTCTTTGAATATAAGTATCCTTTCCCTCCCCTAGCTTGTTCCTCCCACTTTTATAGCCTACTTGATTATCTTCACAACTTCTTATCCTTCTTGTAACTTTCTCTCTTCAATGGTTTTACAAACCTACCCTGTCTCTAAGAACCATAAATATATAAAAAGAATGTGCATATATTTTATCAAATGTATATTTCTCAGCATGGTCTAACAAATCCTCCCTCTCACAGTTATTATTTGCTTTTTTCCCATATCTCCAGTGTGGTCCCTCTATAATACTTTTATTCCAATCAAATCAGTATTGTTTTTTTTAATACTTTGAACATGTTATCAAACCTTTTTTTTCCTCATTATTATTATATGTATCCTTTATAATAAAGGATCTTTCTTCCAATATGCAAGAATAAAATTCCCTTTTTCATGCTACCCAAAGTTGTTAAAAGGACAAATAGCTGTGATATTTTAAAAACAAACAAAAATAAACTGTAACAAAAATATTTTTTGAAAGAGAGGTATTCACAATTCAAAGCCATATCATTGTTTCTGGATTTATCTTACAAAAACTGAATTTCTATATAAGAAACCACATATTTTCTAATGCTATGTGTGGAAGGAAGCATTTTTCAGTTGAAGTAGAAAATAAAAGCAAGATGCATTTAAGCTAAGCAACAGTCTATTTAGCTCTCTCAAAATGAAAATGCCCCTTCATTTCATTCAGGTTGATTTTTTCCCCCTTTATTTTCATAATGAATCAGGGGAAGGCATGTGAAATTCCAGTAGTAATACAGCAAAATCTTCATGACTAAGCAAGTAGATTAATGATCAGAGAGAGTAACACATTTCAGAATCCTTTTATCCCATCTTTAATATGTGCCTAAGTCTGAAAATAGCTATAAGTGCTGAAATTGATCACAGCTGTAAATCTTTCATCATAGATGCATGTTTTAACTGAAATAAAGGCAGATGAATTTGAGGTACTTTTTTTCTTATTGATATTCCTGATATAATCTAAAATGAATACCTCTGATTTATAAAATTATGTTTGCAACTATAACATTAATAACACCATTGTTTTCCCCTGATATTTCTTAATTTATGCTATCATTTCTGTATTTTCTTTATTGGCCAAAGACTTATGATGTCAGAAAATAGGAGATAAGCAATAATCTTTTTTTCTTTTTTAGTAAATAATCTTTAGCTTTTTCTGTGCTGCTTAGTATCTCTGGTTAACTAGAGCATCTTTATAAATTTATTTATCAAAAAGACAAATAATGGTAAATAAATCTATTTCTGCAAGAGTCTGGTAGCAATTCAAGCCAGTTAATATGCTTGAAGTTTACAGCATGAAGCAATTTTATTATTAGAAAACCTATAAAAAGAACGGATATTTTCAACTATGCTTTATTTTCATAGAATAAAATGTGTTTTGCACATCAAAGATATATATATATATATATCAAATTATAAATTTTAATGTACACTAATATTAAAAGGAAATTAGAAGCCCCAAAGATGTTTGAATTTGTGAATAGTGTTCAAAATTGGATTATTCAATGTATTTCTAAATGATAAAATAGAAATAAATTTATGTTCTAGCTATTAATCTAAGACATAGAATATATTATAATAAGACAAAATTAAAGAAGGTTTTTGGGGTTTTTTCCTCTTATACTTGCCCCAATAGGATTGGAATTGATGAAGGAATTCTGAGGATTCTGACTCTTGTTCAATATAAAGGCAATACTAAAACTGGGGAAAATCTCAAATCTATACTATTTTGTAAAAGATTAAAAATGAAGATTTCAAATCTAAGTCAAAGAAAAGGAATTGCCCTTCATATATGTCTTATTTTCTTTCTTCTCATGTAAATAATTCAATTTGAAAGCAATGATAAAGTGCTTAATAGGGATCGGATGTGATTTGAATGTACTGCAGAAATACAAAGTTCAGATAAACTAGGATTCTGACATTTAAACACCAGGGAAGTAGATAAATGTAAATTCTTTGTGAGGTCTAGGGCTTAGACTGGTGAAGGAAAATACTCCTGAGAAAGGGAAATCAAGGAGGACTTTTAAAGTGGTGTTATGTGTATTTAACTTTAAAGGACAGACATTGAGTATTAAAAAGAATTTTTCAACCATAGGCAAACACATTGAAGCAGGAAAAGAAGATAAATATATTTCAGGAAGAGGGCACTATCCAGTATTACTATACAATAGAATATCAGGGGGATGGTTTTAATATATTAGACAGAAAAAATATATATTGAAGTCATTTTATAGAAGATTTGGATATTACTCAAAATGAAAATATTTGGCAGTAGACAACTGCCACTTAAAATCTGAAATTGGGTAATGACATGATCAGACCAATGAATAAGGGAGATTGATAGGTCACCATAGAAAGGAAAAATTAAAAGAAGGAAAGAAGTGGAAAGAGGAATCCCTTTAAGATTTTATTTCAATAGTTTACTCACATGGAAGGCAATTCAATTACAACTTTGGTAGTCTTTCAATAAAGAAAAAAGGTTCAATAATGGGATTTTATATGATTCTTTTAATAGAAAATCAATCACATTCATAATTAAATACCAATTAACCAGCACAGGTGTGGTCTAGGACCTGTACTAGACCAAGTTTATATTTTTTTGATAAGACAGAGTTAGAAGGTTGTCCACTTCTCCCCTGATCCTGTTCTTGACAATGAAGAATCTGAGACCTGTTTAAGAAAGTGCAATGTACTATCCAACATTATATTTATTCAGAGATTTCCCAAACCAACATGATACAGAATGAAGATAAGAATTTTCATGCTCTGAATTTTCTATGGAAGAAATCAATGACAAGTGAGTAGTGAAAGATAAACAGTTCAGGAGCCATTAGCATGACAGGAGAAAAATAGAGTAAATGAGCTGTGGTGTGGGGTGAACAATGCCAATTCTGCGAAGAACAGAGAATCTGCCTGGGGGAAAAGCAGAGCAAACAAAAAACAAAAAAAAATAAAAACAAAACCCCCAAAACTAGCATTACCATTAGCCAAATCAGTGCTAGATTTCTGTATTTCTGTGTGTGAGAGTGTGTGTGTGTGTGTGTGTGTCTGTGTGGGTGTATGTGTTAAACAGAAGAGCTAACAGTGGTCAAAGCCATAAAAAGGGAAAAAAATTATTGAAAAAAATCTCAATTGGTTAAAAATGATGCAAAGAAATATTTTAATAACATCAAGGCATTCATCAGAGTTCTCTCATCAAACTGTCATCAGGGTGACAGATGGTTAAGAGCTAATGAAAGGAAGATAACAAAAAAAACAACACTGAAAATAATTTCAGAATGAGCCTCCTAAAATGTAGCATCTGGCCTGAAGAAAATGTCCATAAAATGCATTTCAAATGCTTCAGTTGAATTATTACTTCCACCTGATTTTCTCTTTCATAGACTGCCTACTACAGTACATAAAATACCTATAGGCAATAGTCAGTCAACAAAATTTATGGAGCAACAGTCAGGGCAGAGCACCAATTATTTTATATCATAGGTACCAGTCCTGTACAAGGAACTGATTATCTTAGACTCTTCCATTGTTGGGTGTATGTAGGGGCTTAATAGTCAAAATTAATTAATCTATATGGACTCCAATACATCAGGTTTGCAATGATGGTGTCAGTCCTATTACCTGCCTTCCTCCCAAGGCTTGTCTATTTTTTTCATTTTTCATTTACAGTTCCATGATAAAGGCATGAGTAAATTTTCATCACCTTGAAATAAGTGGCATATTATTCTCTTCAACAATTAGACATATATGTCAATCACAAATGAAAAGTATCCTTTCCTTGTAGTCCTGGTGATTTTCCACATCCTTAAATGAATCTTTGAGTAGAATCACAGCAACCCCTGTGGTTGGCCAGCTTGCCATGGGAAAGCTGATAATTAGACTACAGGGCCTCTCTGATCTGAAACCTCTCCATCTTCTTGATTATCCATTGTAATGTGGGGCAGGATTACCCAGGGTAAGACGGAATCCACAGAATAGCCAGAAACCTCATATAAAAGCCATCAGTTTCAACTACCTTTATTAAACCTTTCAGTGAAACTGCTAATAATGAGAACAAGAGGGCTAAGAAGAGCAAGTTCATACTAGGACTGTGGCCCATGTTATTATTACTGTTGCTTAGTCTACAAGATTGTTCTCCCTCATGTTGAACTAATTATTGTCTGAAGGAAGCCATGCAAATTACCACAAGAAGGAGCCTGAAATGAATTATTCCAGGCCAAGAGGAACTACAGTCCCACAGCCCTGGTGGCTACTTGAAACTACAAGTTTCTTTTGAGTTTTGTTTCCTTCTATTCCTTTTCAGTTTTATTCATCCAGAGTCTACTTCTTATAAAGCAGATAACTTTCTATTTCTGATCTCCTGGCACCTCAAGGAATCTATACCAACACTTAGAATTATTTCCAAAGTCTTTTCTCTGTTAAATTGAATATCACCTTCCAGAGGACTTTCTTATCCAGTATACTTATAGAACCTACCTATTGAAGAGTGCCTGCCACCCTGTCACCTTAGCAAATGCTTATTGAATAATTGATTGATTGCATAAAATTACTTTCTAAAAATAAGGAAATGCATGCTCCTGTCAATTTCAAGAATTCTTACTTAGTTTGTGACAATACATAAATATACTAAACATTATGCAAACTACTTCATTCTGCTTTTTTTTTTTAGGTTTTTGCAAGGCAAATGGGGTTAAGGGGCTTGCCCAAGGCCACACAGCTAGGTCATTATTAAATGTCTGAGGCCTTATGTGAACTCAGGTACTCCTGACTCTAGGGCCGGTGGTCTATCCACTGTGCCACCTAACCACCCCAAACTACTTAATTCTTATAGATATTGGGAGTAAGTTATTTTATAGCCCAATAATGAATCTGAGATCTAGAAATGTCCATGTTTTCTAAAGCATTGATATGGAATAAAAATAGAAATAGATCTCTCCAAGTGATACTGAACTAGAAAACCACAAATTTGCATTATGTGTTGTTTTATATTTTTATTTATTATCTTAAACATATCCCCAATTACATTTTAATCAGGTTCAGCTACACTCTAGAGTTTGCCCACAGCTTGTGACTGCTGTTTAGGATATAGATACTCCTTTGTTCTAGTGGAAATGGTTATTATCTGATCAAGAATTTTCAGATTCAAATCTTAAAGATAATGATGAAGGCCCTTGTTTTCTTTCTTTGTGTAATGTAAATATTTGTGTTTCTTTTATAAACTTTACAGTTACAATGGTAGCTTCAGGTGGTTAACTCAAAAGTCTGAGGAAGTAAATTACATCAACTTAAACTTTTTTAATAACTGACAAAACTAAATCTCCCCGTTCATATGACATCAAAAATGTTTGATACTTTTGGACTTAGTTTTTCATATTTTGTTTCTCCTAAGTTTTGATATTTATTTAAAGATATTTCTCAAAATTCTCAAAAGGACATTTGAAAATTTATGAGTTAGACTTAGAAAAATAGTTATACAGATCATCTGGATGACAGTGTTTAATAAGTTCATCATAAAATTTACATTTTGCATTAAAATGAAAGAGACCTTTAACGGACCTAGTGACCAACCCACTACCTTTTAGAAAGTTAATATCTAAACTGTTTTGAACATATAATTATTCCTTTCTTAATATTATCAAAGAGGGAGACCCTGAGGCTTTCATTTTATAAATCTGTCCAGAAATTCTTTAAAATATCTCCTCAGTTGCCACAAAAAATATACAACCAACAACATCTTTGTGTGTGTGTGTGTATGTATGTGTGTGTGTGTGTGTGTGTCTTTGTGGGTCTTTGTGAAAGTGTTTGTGTGTATGTGTGTGCTGTATTAAGGTAGATAGGTTGGTCATCTATGAATTTGGAGAACAAAAGTCTAGCATCTCTAATAAAATATCTTCATAACCCTGAAGATGATAATCATTATGTCTTAACTATCTATTCTTTTGGCTAAATGACTTCTCTTTTTCCAGAATCATAGTACATATTTAATATCCCTCTAATCATCATTGTTAGTTTTCTCTGAAGTCATTCCAGTTTTTCTGCAACCTTTGAAAAAAGTCACCAAAAAAGAAGACACTATCCTCTAATGAGAACCTGTGCAAAGTAGAGATTCTGACTAATTCAGTATTTTGTGTCATACTCATTTTTGAAAATGCATCTCAACATCATCCTTTTTTTACACCTAGCATGAATTTCTGACTCATATTTGATATATAATAGATTGACTTTGGATCATTTTATTTTAAATTTATTCCTTCTTATCCTTTCCCACAGTCTATGATTTTTACAAATATTGGTAGGGGAGGGAAGGGAGTATGCACTCAGTCTTTATGATACTAGTTTTTCATTGTCCTTGCTAAACTTCATTCGATTTTAAAGTATCTTTCCAACTCTCAAAGTGCATGTGAATTTTATTCCTATCTTTTCTAAGGATACCAACATATATATATATATATATATATATATATATATATATATATATATATATATATATATATATGTATGTGTGTGTGTATACACATATATATATATATCATTCATAATTCTATTATTATTATTATTTTCTTATTACATTTATTTGGATCCAGTTTATCCCAATACTATGTATTAAGCACTAATAATTAAGTATTAGGATTTCAAAGATCAAATAAACAACAAAATTCATGTTCTCAAGATTATAAATAAAGAATTAAGACATTTTTGAAATTATAAATATGATACTTTTTTGTTGTTGTAAATGTGCTCCCAATTACCATTGGGTCATTGGTAGCTACTATTAGAACAAAATCTTGAAAGCATTACTTCAGATAGTAAATCCACTATCAAGATATTCATCTGCCTAGATTTTTTTTTTACGTTTTTGTAAGGCAGATGGGGTTGAGTGGCTTGCCCAAGGCCACACAGTTAGGTAATTATTAAGTTTCTGAGACCAGATTTGAACCCAGGTAGTCCTGACTCCAGGGCTGGTGCTTTATCCACTGTGCCACCTAGCCACCCCTGTGCCTTGATTTTCAATATGAAAATAATAAGGGGTAAAGTCAGAAGTCAATGAATAAAGTTAGATTACAACATACCTCTTAAGTACATGGTTTGCTTCTGTCATAGAAGAAATCAATTGGGAACCATTTGTCTTGATCAACACTTTGCTATCTAGTTGCTGGAACCTCTGATGTTGTTGAAATGTCAAGACCTGGATTGTACTATGGCTAAAAGCCTCCTGCTGGCTTTCCCCACTCTCCCACCTCCTGGACTTTACTTCCCCTTTTCCCCACAAGAGACAGACCTTCACTGAAGATTGTCCACAATATCTATAGTTGAAACTTCTTTGAAGCTTCTCTTTATCTTGGTGAGATCTGTAGTTTGAATGTAAAAGTAGAGGCCTCATTTATCTTTGGTAGGGAAATGCTCAGGGGGCATGTTAGCTTCACATGGCCATCTTGGCTCCACCCTGGAAGTCCTTGATAAACACTTTGAAAACTGAAGTTTCTTATAGCCAAAGTAGAGCAAGACTTGAAGTAAAGAGTACCTGGATTCATATTTCTCCCCTGACTCTTCAGTCTTATATGCTTAGACAAGTTGTTTATATTCTCAGTATCAAGTCAATTTTCTAAATCTATAATTTTGCAGGAGAGTTGCAGATTTTCCTAACAGAATTCTTTGTAATAATGAAATAATTAATCCAGAATAGCAGCAAAAATAAATATCTTATCAAAAAATAAGAGATACAGATACACAGACAGAGACAGAAAGGAGAGAGGATGGAAGGAGTAAAGAAAGGAATAGAAGGAAGGAAAGCCATATAAATTGCTAATATTTTCTGAACATCATTTAAACCTCTAAGATATTTTCCTCTGAGCATTCCTTGTCACCTGAAAGACTGAGAATTTTTTCACACATTCATTAATTCAAAATATTCTTAGAAAGGTTACCCCCTAAACTAGGAAAAACCAAAACAGACAAAAATATAGACCAATCGCCCTAATGAATATTGACATAAAAATCTTAAATAAAAATTTTGCAGTGACACTACAGCAGGTTATTACTAGAATAAGACACCATGATCAGGTCAGATTTATACCAGGTAGGCCAGAATGGTACAATATTAGGAAAACATTCAACATAATTGAACATGTAAATAGCAAAACCAACAGAAATCACACAATTATCCCAATAAATGCTGAAAAAACCTTTGGTAAAATACAACATCAATTCCTTTTAAAATCATCTAGAAATTTTAGGAATAAATGGAGGTTTTCTTAAAATAATAAATGTATCTATCTAAAACATCAACAAATATGTAATGGAGATAAACTCAGAGAATTTTCAATAAAATCAGGGGTGAAACAAGGATACCCATTATCACCATTACTCTTCAACATAGTATTATAAATGCTAGCTGTCACAATTAGAGAAGAAAAAGAAATTAAAGGAATCAAAATTGGCAAAGAGGAAGCAAAGGTTTCACTTTTGCAGATGATATGATGGTATACTTAGAAAACATGAGAAAAATCATCTAAAAAAACTTCTTAAAAAAACAACAAATTCAGCAAAGTAGCAGGATATAAAATAAACCCACACAATTTATCAGCATTTCTATATATATAAACAACAAACTCAAAGAGCAAGAGATAAAAAGAGAATTTCCATTTAAAATAATTATAAACAACATTGAATATCTGACAATCTATGTCCCAACACAAACCCATAAATTGTATGAATGCAATTATAAAACACTTCTCACTCAAAAGCAGATCTAAATAATTGGAAAAATGCCAATTGCTTATGATTAAGTTGAACTAATATAATAAAAATGATAATTATACCCAAAGATGAAATTGTGTATTCAGTGCCATACTAATCAACTATCAAATAATTATTTTACTGAGTTAGAAAAATAGTAACAAAATTAATCTGGAGGACTGAAAGGTAAGGAATAGCAAGGTATCTGATGGAAAAAAATATCAAGGAAGGTAGCATAGTTCTGACAGGCCTAAAACTATAGTATAAAGTAGCAGTCAAAAGAGCTTCCTGGAACTGGTTAAGAAATAGAGTAATGGCATCAGTGGATTAAGATAGGTCTAAAAGAAACCCCAGTAAATGACTACAGGAATCCACACATTCACATCAGTTTCTGGAATAAGAACTCACTATTTGACAAAAATTGTTGGGAAAATTTGAAAATAATATGGCAAAAATTAGGCATCTCATACCCTATACCAAACTAAGGTCAAAATGTGTACTGGCTTTAGACATAAAAATGGCACCATAGATAAATTAACAGAACAAGAAATATTTTTATCTATTAGATCTATGGAAAGGTAAAAAAATTATGACCAAACATGAATTAGATTGCACTATTAACTGCAAAATGTATGATTTTGTCTATATTAAATTGAAAAGGTTTTGCACCAATAAAATCAATGCTGCCAAAATTGAAAGGAAAACAGAAATCTGGGAAATAATCTTCACAACTAGGAGTTCTGCTGAAGATCTCATTTCTAAAATTTAAACAGAATAGTATCAAGCCATCTCCCAATTGATACATTGTCAAAGGATATGAATAGATCATTTTCAAATGAAGAAAGTAAAGCTATATATGATCACATGAAAAAATGCTCCAAATAATTATTGAATAGAGAAATGTAAAATAAAAAAACTGTGAGATATCACCTCACATCTATCAGATTGACTAAGATGAGAAAAAGGGAAACTGATCAATGTTGGAGTTGTGGGAGGATTGAGTCATTGATGCATTACTGATGGAGTTGTGAATGGATTCAACCATTCTGGAGAGCAATATGGAACTATGCCCAAAGAACAAAAAAATATTCTTTCCCTTTGACCTAGAAATTCCAATTCTAAGCCTAGATGCAGAAGAAATTATAAAAAAGGGAAAAGTCCTACATGTTACAAAATATTCAAAGCAGCTCTTTTAGAGTGGCAAAGAATTGGAAATTGAGGGGATGTCCATTAATTGGGGAATGGTTAAACAAGTTATGGTACATGAATGCTATGGAATATTATTGTTCTATAAGCAACCATAAACGATCGGACTCTAGCATGGAATGACTTGCAGGATCTGATGTTGAGCTAAGGGAGCAGAGACTAGAAAACAATATACATATTAACAACATTGTGAGATGATTAACCTTGATGGAAGCAGCTCCACTCAGCAGTCCAGAGAACTAGGACAAACATATCAGATTGACTATGGACAATGTTATTTCCATCCACATGGAGAAAAACAAAACAAAATAAAAAAAAAGTAAACAAAACCCAAAACAAAAACAAAAACAATTCTTCCAAATTTCATGAATACTTTCCAAATATTATCTTATGTATCTCTTTCCCTTAATCCTAATTCCTCATAATATAAGTGACTAATCTGGAAACATGTTTATCAAAAATATATTTTTCAGTGTTAGCTTGACTGTTGCTAAGGGGAGGGTGGAAGGAAATTTTGCAACTTAAAAATGTACATATGAATGTGGATGAGACTGTTAAAAAGAATTAAAGTAGATCAACTTTTGGGGAAAAAGTAAGAATGGTTACCATGTATAAGATACTCTATTGGACCATAAAGAAGAAGAAAAAAGGAAATATGAAGGAGGATAATCTAGAGAGAAACTTCAGTCTATCCTTGTCAGATTTAAAATAATACCAGGGAGTATTGAAAGATAAAAAGACTTTATCCCTTTTCCCAGAATCCCTGATTTATGAATAAGGGAAAAGATTTGATATGCTTAGAGGTTTTTTTTTTTGGGGGGGGGAGGGTGAAGTTTGAAGAGATGGTCAAAACAGAAGCAGATTAACTATGAAGGTATTGTCAATTGGTCTAAGGCAGCCTGACTTAGCAACAGCTCTATTTGGCTCAATGTTAATTTTTTCACTATAATATTACCTTGTTCTATGATGGGGCAAGATCTTTCACAAACTAACAAGCAAATCAGTCGTCTGAAGTAGTTTTCTGTAAGCTAAGTAGCTCCCTATTGCTTTGAATATCTATTTTATTAGCATAAGAATCTTTATGGTCTACCTGTGACCATGAAACAAGAATTCTGTAATTCCTCCTGTTCCCAAGTTGCTATCATGGCAGCAATCTGCTCCTTAAACCTTAAATGTGACACAAACAAGAGGGAATTAGGATTTTCAGTTTGTTTACTAGAATAAACAAAAATAAAACTGGACTCTGAGTCAAGAAGTTTGGATATACTGAATAAATCAACCTCTCAATATCAGTTTCTAAATTTTCTTAACTTTCTAGTCATTCTCTGAAACCACAGGTTACAGAGTAAATTAAGATTGACCCTGATAGAAATTGTTCCTCAAGTGGAGTTTCTGCTTTATTTTTTAATTGGGGCATCTTTTTTTCTTTTGACTTGTGCTAGATGCCTCCACTATCTAATATAATTTTTCATTGATCACTAATCTGAGCTCAGAGTACTTACATACTACTAAAGATGTGATTTGCATTATGTTTGATAAAAATAGGTCAAGTAGCATAATCAGAAAAACCTTTAATTCAAATCCTATCTCTGACTCATAATTTCTCCATGACCTTGGGCAAGTCATCAACCTTTCATTGGTTTTCTTCCTCCCTTCTCTTCCTCATATCCATCTTAAACTCTAGAGTTTTAGATTCAAGTTTCCTCATTGGGAATTCTCTTTATAAATGAAGTTAACAGGGAGTTGTCTTTTTGTGCACTGCCCAGTGCCTGACAAAACATATCATTGCATTGTATGATACCCATAAATGTTTGCTAAATGAATAAATAAATTTATAAATAACCAAAAATAATTATAAAAATAAATATTTTACTTTTCATGTTGCCAGATTTTTTTTTTTGCATCATGATACCAGAGAAATATGGGTCATTATTTTCCCCTATTAATGTGATTCAATTTGTATGTGGAATTGTACAGTTCTAAAAATTTAATTTGTCAATATATTTTTGACTATATAATCAATTATTAGACCAAATTTCCATAACCCAAAATATTTTCAAATATATTAACTGCCCAGAATACCACAAGGGATTATATATATATATATATATATATATATATATATATATATATATATATATATATTCTTAAATGTGTACAAATTATGAATACATATTACATTGGTATCAAGTTATTAAAACTTGAAAAGTAAAATTAGAGATTATTATTTGCCTTTAGCATAATTATATTCCAACTAGATGTATGAATTTTGTACCATGTTGATATATTTGATTCTAAATGATCTCAACTGTTGGTAATAATACTTCCTAAAGAGTCATTATTGTTTAAAAGATTATTCATTTCACCAGATTGTTGTGACATTTGCTCTGCTTTACCCCCTTAGATAAATAAAAGGGTTTAAAGGGGCCTAAAATGCTATATCATACACTTAAAATTTTGAAAAAATTAAAGATCTATCTAGTAAAATATCAAATATGATACCAAGGATAAGTTTTCCTTTTCTTCTTATTACTTTAGTTTCATGAGTAGCTGATATGAGTGAATATTGTCTAAGAAGTTCCTAAATAAACAGATTGTGGTATATGTATGTAATGTAACGTTGTTGCTTTATTAGAACTCAGGAGGGATGGGATGTCAGAGAATCGTGGAAAAATGTGCATGAATTGATGCTAAGTGAGATGAGCAGAACCAGAAGAACATTGTTCACCCTAACAACATGGGGGTGATGATCCACTTTAATGAACTTGCTCACTCCATTAGTGCAATAATTAGGGACAATTTTAGAGTATCTGTGATGGAGAATACCATCTGCATCCAAAGAAAAGAAATGTGGAGTTTAAATAAAAACCAAAGATTATTACCTTCAATTTTTTTAAAAAGTTGTCATATGTACTACATAATTTTATTTCTTCCTCAAGGATTTTTTTTCTCAACAAATTTGATCAGTATATATCATGAAAACAAAGTAAAAATAATCAGATTGCCTTCTGCTGGGGGGGGGGGTTGGGAGGAGGGAAGGGAGGGTGAGGGAAAATTGTAAAATTCAAAACCTTCCAAAATGAATGGTAGAAACCACTATTGTATGTAATTTGAAAAAAATAAAATATTTATATATTAAAAAGTTCCTATTTAGACACTCATAAAAGCTCACCATCTCCAAGCAATAATTTAAGGAAGGTTAATCCTTAAACAAAAGCAAGAGTTTGTACTATTGAAATTAATATAAATAGCTCAAGTAACTCATACAAACTATAGGAAGTACAGTTTTTTCAATGTAATTTATCTTCTAAAACAAATTAAAAGCCTATTGTTATTCTTCAGTATAATATGTAATTTCATTCCTTAATGTCTTTGAACAGATTGTCTTCTCTGTTTGCAATTCATTTCCTCCTCTTTTGTACCTATAAAAATTCCAAGGACCCTTACATACTTCAACCTTTTCTGATATTTTCAGGTATTCTCCCTTTTCTTGAAATAATTTTTGCATTATTTTATAATCATTTAAAATTTCATTGTACAGGCACATGTTATACCTGTTTAGTAAAGCATAAACTCCCTGAGGAAAGTGATGTGTTTTTGGTTTTACTATCTCTGATACCTAATCCTGTTCATTGATTCTATAGGTACATCCACTTCTGTTATAATGCATGTTTTGAAAATGGGAACTTATTGGCAAATAGGTTGCACAGTGGATAGGAGAGCACTGATCCTGGATTCAGGAGGATCTGAGTTCAAATTTGCTATCATACACTTAATAATTGCCTAGCTGTGTGGCCTTGGACAAATCATTTAACCCCACTGCCTTACAAAACAAAAGGATATGGGAAATTATTCTGACTCCATGAATATATTAGGGAATGGTTTGAACAAAGAACCAAGTTTATATTACTTATTTGTGTTTTTAACTATGAGTAACAGGGAAACAACACAGTTAACTTTGCTACTTCACAATAACTCAGAAGCTGCAACTCCCCCATGACCATTTCTATAAACATACCAAGATATTTTTCAAAGTGAAGAGCCATATTTATTGTACATCTTTTGCTATGGTGCTAACTTGTATTGAAGAGGTTTGGTCAGTTCATAAACTGTTCCCTACCTTTCATCGTGGTTAAGGTTACCTTCTCACGCTCTCAATTTTGCCATCCTGTAGAATTCTAGTACATGTCAAATCCCAAGGCCAAAGATGTTGCCACTATTTTTTCCATTGTTCTAGTATTTATGAATTTCTTAACCATTTAGTGCATAAAAACTTTTCTATAATTTTTATTAGTGTTTTTCTTTTCATATGTCACTTATCAAGTTTTTGAGGTTTTGCCCTTATTTCTTTTATCCCCATAAGTGCCACTTTATTTTTTTTATTGATGTTGATTTTGCATAGCATGTTGTTGTGATTGAAATTCAAGATAGGTAGATTTAGCAAGATAATATTTTATTAATAGGGGTAATACCTAGCAATAGGATCAATGATCTACCTCAGCTGGACAAAAGATCCCAAGATGAAGGTAGCTTATGTTATAACATTAGAACAGAGAACAGAACAGTGTAGGTAACACCATAAGAACAATATCATTGGTTAAATGACTGAAGCATGAGGAACAATATAATTGGTTGGAAATTGAGAATGAAAGGTTAGCAATAACTTGCTCCTTACCTCCTTTGATTAAACATTATTTGAGTCTTTTTTCAAAATCCAATACATTTGGATACAAAACAGGCAATCTCAAAGGATAGCTTGGTGGTTTAAGATTGCTTGATTCTTGTCTTTCATTATCAAAGAAGACCAAAACGACATCATTATATTAGAGACAAGCCACATATACTGTATTTGACTGTGGCTGATCAGACCACTATGATCTCAGAATGCTGTACCACAGGTGGAGCAAAAATAGTACATATGAACACCTGAGTGATTATTCTAAACTTGTGTATCTCACATCTCCTTTGAGCTACTTCAATTCTGCCTTGCTCATAGAGCACAGCACCCTCTCTGATGAGGACATGTCATGCTGTGAAATCCTGTGATATTGTCCCCCATGCTGAACAATCAATTCCAAGGTTCTTAAAAGAGAACTTGAGAGTGTCCTGGTAAAGCTTCCTCTGATACCACTGTGGATGTTTGCCTTGTTGGCAAGGATATGTTTGACATTAGAACAATATGACCAGTGCATTATCATTGTACTCTTGTAGCAAGGTATGAATGCTTGGCTGTATAGCTCCGGAAAGGATGCCAGGATTGGTATTTTATCCTGCCAGATAATCTTCAGCATCATCTTAAGATAATTTAAATGGAAACAAATAAATTTCATGGTTTGGCTCTGGTAGACTGTCCAGGTTTCACAAGCCTACAGCAATGAGGTCAGCACAATGACTCTAAAGGCTCTATTTAATAGTCAATATAAAACCTTTTCTCTCCTACATTTTCCTTGGGAACCTCCCAAATACTGAGTTAGCTCTGGTGATGTGTATGTCAACTTCATTAGCAATCTGTACATTCCTCGAAAATATATTGCCAAGGTAAGTGAACTTATTCACAATATTCAAAACTTTTCTATTTGCTTCATCGGTGGTTCCACATATAGGTGGTGTGGTGCTGACAGATGGAGACCTGTGTTTTCTTTTTGTTAATTGTTAGGCCAAAATTAGCACAAACAGCAGAAAATTGATCCATATGTTTTTGCATGACAGCTCTAGGAGCTGCATTGAATGCACAATCATCTGTAACAGAAGATCATGCACCAACACACGCTCTACTTTGGTCTTAGCTCAAAACCTTTTCAAGTTGAAGAAGGTAGTTGACCTTGTCTGCTTAGATTATCTGTGAAATCCCACTGCTGCTTCCAGAAATACAACTCTATGATCTGGCCACCTTGGGCAAAGTTGGAACTATGGCTCACATTTGCACATTCTGCTTCTTCACATGCCAGTCACTGTAGGACTTTGAGATAGGGTGATGTCTTTTTATTCCTCCATGAATTGGATTTAAGCTTGGCAGAGTTGCATGAAGCTGTAGGTTATACTCTCTTCCAAAGTCATTGAAGTTCAATGGCAAGACAGAGTTAAGATAACTGGTGATGGATCTAGATTCAGTGGATGAGCTTGACTTCTTTGATGTCTAATGAAGCTCTAAGTTTCTCGCAGTGCCTGCATTATTTCCCCTTATGAGTGTTGGAATAGACTGTTCTTTTCTTCCCATTGCACCAAGTAAAGTCTTTGCAAGTTTGGGGTATTCTCCCCCCAAATCACATTTGAGTTTGGGACTTTTTGGTAGCCCTCAACCTAGTTTAGCCTTTCTGCCAAGATGGTTTGTCAGCTTCTTGGAGTCTAGGTGACTCAGGTGGCATTCTGAGGTGGAAAGGTGGAAAGTACCCCTGAAAAGGGCTTGGCAGCACTCATACAAGAGGTACTGGTCTTCTGGCAATTCAAAAATTTACAGATACAAATTCCTTGGTTTTCCACTCCCACCCCCAAGTATATCAACATTCCTTGCTGGTTCATCTTTCACGTGTTGCTTTTCAATCATATATGGAACTTTAGGACTCTATTTGGTAGTTTTTTGGCTAAGATCCTGTAGCATTTTACCATTTCCATCTCTAGTTCCATTTTGCAAATAAGGAAATTGACAAACATGGATAAATATTTTGCACATGATCACATAATTAGAAATTATGTGATGATAGATTTGAACTCAGGTCTCTGACTACAGATCTAGTATGCTATCCACTATACCACCTAGCTGCCCCAACTTTCAAATGCTTAAATGTAACTATTATATTATCCTCCATACATATTAATGTTTTCAAGTAAGACATTTACAATTTAATTGCTTATTGAATCAATTTTAAGTCCCCCCCCAAAAAAATTATGTAAAACAGGTAACAAAGAAAAAAATTCAAAGCAAATTACATTCATATTTTTCTCTTAAGAACTAAAATCAACTTTCGACAAATGAACTATTGAAGGCAAAATGGAAAATATGCTGGATTTGGAATTAGACAATTTATGTTTGGATACTATCTTATCACTGACAGCATAATATTTAGTTTTTGTAAGTCTTTTTCTTCTTCAGATAAATAAGAATGGTAATTCCTGACTTGGTTATCTTACAGAATATGTAACAATTGAGATAATATAAATGAAGGTATTTTAGAGGGTTAAACAAATATTGAATTGTGATAAGTATAAAATAATAATTCCATTGTTTTATTAGTTTGTAAAGAGAATTTGCTCTTTTTGTGAGCAGAGCAAATTAATTCACATTGATTTGTGAAATTAATTTGTAATTAATTTCTACATTTTTATTAAATGATCTATTTAAAATATTTTAAAATGACATATTATATGAAACCATGAACCTATTACCTAACATGCCTCAGTCTTACTTTTTCAACTATAAGATGAGGAACTTGGACTAGGAGAATAGATATGTTGCAAGCAGCTCCTACAGTCTCAGAAGACTTTATTGTTAAAATTTCAGTGTGACCATTTATATTTTGGAACTTGAGGAATGCTATTTAAATCAGTGTTTGAATTGTTTCCTAGATTGGTAGAGTAGATTCAAGAAAATTATTAACAATGTAGATTGTATTTAAATCAATGTATGTAATATGTATGTATACTTACATGTATGCATGTACCTATTCACATTTGCTTTGCACACTTATACATATGTGAAAATATATACACATAAATCCATACATATATGTAAATTTTGGGGAAACATTTTTTAAAATAAGCTTTAGTATGAAACTGTATCTAGCTCCTGCTAATGACTATTGTCAATGTCATTTATCTCAACATAATGTTATCTGGTTCCCATAGGTTAGCTAATTACCTATAATCATTAACCTTAAGAGCAAGAGAGCAAAGGAATTATGATAATCAGTGCTAAACTTGGTGTGTGCCACCTTTTGTAATGTGTATGCCTGTTAGACAAAGAATTCTCTCACCTGGGTTGAATTGTTTGACATTGAATTTCATTGTAATTTTCTCTTCCTAAGTGTAAAGGAGAGAAGGGGTGACCCCATATGAATTGCCTTATTTAAATGAAACTGTATTTAAATGAAACTTAAATGATTTTATTCAGAAGGCTCAAGAGAAACATTTTTCCCAAGAAACAGGAAATTGTTTTTTTTTTAATTTTAATGGAAGAAATAGTGTATATTTTTATGGGGGCAATAAGTGGTTCAAGAAGGCTGATATTCTTAGGTCTTCACATAATGCACTCCAATTTCTGTCTCTGCTTTTATACTAGCTATCACCCATACCTGAAAAATAGTCCACCCTTACCTTTATCTCTCAGTATATCTGCTTTCCTTCAGGATTCAGCTAAAGGGAGGGAAAGTTTATTATAAGAGTTATCTACCTTTAATATCTTAAATTTCCCCTAGTTGCCAATGCTCTTCCTAAAATCAATGTATATCTAATTTACATTTGTGAAGTATTTTGTAAGCTTTAAAACACTTAACAAACATTGTTAATAATAATGCATTTTGCATACTCCAGAATATACAGACACGTGTACATACACATGCACACATGCACATCTGAATGCATTGTCTCATAGAATAAAATTTAAGTTCCTTATATTCAGGAACTGTTCCTGTCCATTGTTTGCATCCCCAGTGTCTGGCATTTAAAACTTAGTAAATGGTTATTGATAGATTTATTGGTCTTAGGCATTTTGGAAGGTCTCTATGGTCTCTTCAAAAATTGGGAAGAGATGGAAGAGAGAGAACCATGCAAGCATGATACAGAAAATGCAGCATTTCTCAGATTCCCAATCTAGAATATTTTTAAGTAATTCTCTTCCCCTTACTATGCATAGGCATTAACCCTGACCAAATTCTAGACAATTTACTTGTTGACATTCAGTGTTCAGTGGTCAAGCATTATAGTTTATTCCTCTTAACTCATTGCTTTAGGCCATTTGTATTTAAAATTTATAGATTAACTTAAAATCTCCTCACTCAAGAACCTTCCATGCTACTGGAGATGAGGGAAATATAGTACAATAAGAATTAAAAAGAAATTAGTCTCTGCCTTCCAGGAAATCATATACTAGTTAAGACAGGAGGGTAAATGTAAAATGATTTGAGCAGGCAGAGACACCAAAAAATCAAGGGAATCAAAAAAAGTATAGGAGGTTTGAAGAAAGTGTGAATTTAACTTAATTGATCGGTTCCTATTTCGCAAGACCAAGAACAAAGAAGTAAAAAGAAAAGTATCATACACTTAGAACACAAAATTAAAATAAATATTTAATTCAGCTGTCTTCTTTCATCAAAATTAGAAAGTTGGGGTTCAGAAAGGTTGAAACTTGCCTAAAGAAATATAGGCAGTAATTAGAAAAATGAAATATTGATTCATGGTCCTCTGAATGAATCTTTATAAAATTGCTATCTTATCTTTCTCAAAAAGGATAGAGAAGAAGAATAAAAAAATGAAAAAGACTTTTGACTCCAAATTCAGAATTTTTTATACCATACCATACTGCTTTTCAAAATGATCAAGATATATAAATCACTGTGGCATTTATCCTTAAATGATTGGGAGTAATTGACCATTGATCCTGAAGAAATAAACTGGAAACAACTTAAATTTTTCAATAACTCAGTTAGGACCAAGATTTACTTAGTATCAGAAAAAAATCTTCCCAACTGAAAAGAAAAAAATTAATTTAAATATAAAATTAGTGGCACACACACACACACACACACACACACACACATTCTAGTGTAAAAGAAGATAATTTTTCCCACTAAGTAGTCAAATCACTTCATTTCTTTGAACCTTAATTTACTCATCTGTAAAATATAAAGAGATTGGACCGGATCCCTACAACTTTAGGATTCCCAACAACTTTTACATTTTAGTCTTCTGTGTGCCAGTGACTGCTTTTGGTTTTTGAAGTTTAGGCAAAGAAACACAGTCAATTGGTAGAAAGAAAAAAAAAAAAAAAAAAAACATGGATGGCAGACGTAGTTATGTGACTACCTACTGTCACACACCAATAAGAAATGCAGAAGTTGGGGGCGGCTAGGTGGCGCAGTGGATAGAGCACCAGCCTTGGAGTCAGGAGCACCTGAGTTCAAATCCAGCCTCAGACACTTAATAATTACCTAGCTGTGTGGCCTTGGGCAAGCCACTTAACCCCTTTGCCTTGCAAGAAAAAAAAATGCCAAAATTCTTTTTCTATAATTCTGTGTGCACTGAAAAGTTAAAAATGAAGTAAAAATCTCCCTTCTCACACAAATTTTAGGTGATATATACTCTGTGCCAAAACTATAAGTAAAAAAAAAACTGCAATTGAAAAAATATTCAATCAACTTAATTTTACAATTGAAAATCTTCCACTGAACCTTCAATGGGAAGTGATTAATCTTCATTGTAGTCACATACTAAAAAATCAAACAAAAAGATTAATATTAATAGATTTTTATAATTATCTTCAGAATCATGATTATGGTCAATTAAAATCATAGGTTCTTGGATTGAAAATCAGTATTTTGCACTACATGTTTGTAAGATATTATAATAATAAAATGTGTAAAATTTTCTTATAAATAAATAATAATAAAAATTTATGACTAATTTTCATGAAAGGGATTATCAACTTTGATGCTCAGTTAAGTTAAATGTTATCCCAATCCAAAAATAATTTTATTGTCCTCTTAGTAACACTAAATTACAAAAATACTTGATTATTTTTATTTTTACGTTTTGAATTTTGTCAGTAAAATTTTGGGTAAATTTCTTTTCTATTTTATTATAGAAGGACTTATATAATTAATTGAACTTTTGTTCTTAACCTACAATGTGTTATATATTTAGTAAATTTTCTTTCATAGCAAAAATTTTGCCAGCTTCCATTAAAAGACTTTCAGTTTTAGATATCTAAATGATAATTGGAGTTACAGATTGAAGGTCTAGTGAGAAGTTAGAACTTGAAAAGTAGATTTGGTAAACAGGAACACAGAGATAAATTCATTTATCAATTAGAATTTATGAAATGGTTGTTAAGATGGCATGTTTCTTTGATAAGATTAATCCCTTGGCATACACAAGTGATCATATTACATTCCATCTTCTTTACAAGATTGTCACTTCTATTAACCCACATTCTCCCTGACCATTCAGAAGTAAAATAATAGATAGGGAAAATATGAGACCCTTGAGAAAAGCCTGGGTAGATGTAAATTTCTAGAAGTCATGCCTTAGAAGAAATTCTAGCAAAGGACACTCAGAAGGAACAGTAAGAAATGTGACAGAGGTGGTGATGGTGGCTATCATTAGCAGTAGTAGCAATAATAATAATGTAGTAGTAGTAGTAGTGGTAGTAGTAGTAGTAGTAGTAGTAGTAGTAATGATAGTGGTAATAGTGATGATTATGATAGATATAATTTACATATCATTTTAAAGTTTACAAAGCACTCTTCCAACATTATACCATTTGATTTTTACACCCTCCTTGGGAAAAATACTGTTGTTGTTGTTATTATTATTATTATTATTATTCACATTCTTCTAAAAAGGAAACTGAGACATTTAGAATGTCTTGCCACAGTGACTCTACAAAAACTAGAGGGAAGAAAGTTATTGTGTTAATGCCTGAATAGATGTCAAGGATGCGGTTTGAAAAAAGTCATTAATTATTGTCATTTAAGGTATTGAGTGGAATATTCCCTCTTAAGCGTTAATATTCGTAGTGAAGTCCTCTCAGGGTGAAAAATCATTGAAACAAAGACAGACTAGTACTCTCAGACTATGCTTAGAAGAAAGAGGAAGTGAGACCTTATATTTCAAGCCAGTCACCCTCCAGATACTGTTGGGAGGCAACAATGGACTATTTCCAGAGGAAGAAGAGAAGATTGCCTTCTCTTGCTTGATGATAATAAATGCTAAACTAAGAAGATAGTGTATTTTCTTTTTTTTCTTTTCTTTTCTTTATTTCTTTACTTAAATTTTTAAATTTATTTTTTTATTCTCATTTTGTACAAATATTTTTTTACATTAATAAAATATTCTTGTTTACAAATAAACAAAATACCCCTCCTCCCCCATGAATATAAATAGACTTGTTTGGGCAAAAAAAGTAAAGGGGAGAGAAAAAAATTAAAATAAAAAAAATAATAATAGTAATAATTGTAGGTATGGCCAGGTGGTGCAATGGACGAAGCAACAGCCCTGGAGCCACGAGCACCCGAGTCCACATCCAGCCTACTAAACCCAACAATCACCCAGCCATGTGACATGCAAGCCACCCGATCCCCACTGCCCTGCAAAAACCCCCCAAAAAAGAAAGAAAAAAAACGCAAAATAAAATAAAATAGTAATAATAATAGTAGGGGTGGCTGGGTGGCAGATAGAGCATTGGCCCTTGAGCCAGGAGCACCTGGGTCCAAATCCGGCCCCAGACACCCAAAGATCAACCCCCTATGTGGCCCCAGGCAGGCCATCCAGCCCTACTTGCCCTGCACCCTCCCCCAAATAATCATAACAAAAAATGTGCTTGAATCTTTGTTCCAACTCCAACAACTCTGTCATGGGTGGATCTCATTCTTTATGATAAGTCCATCACAAAAGTTATTTCCATATTTTTCCAACTTTACCATTGCTGATCACAACTCCCTCCTTTCTTATTTCTCCACTACCATGTACTCTATTTTCTCTCTCCTTTCACTCTGACTCTGCTGCAGGGTCCCTGAGTGGCACAGCAGACAGATCCCTGGTCCTGGGGCCAAGAAGCCCTGAGCCCCCATACCACCCCTTAGGCCCAGAATCCACCTGGCCCTGTGGTCCTGGGCAGGCCTTCCATTCCCAGCCCCTTGCAAGAAGTAAGAAAGAAAATGTGTTTTATCTGGCCACTCTTCCCCCCATGGTCCATCCTCTCCTCCTTTATTCACATCCCTACCCCTTCCCCCTGCTCCCCCCTCCTTCTTACTCCAGTTGTCTATACCCCATTGAGTATATATGCTGTTTCCTCTCCTAGCCATCTCTGATGAGAGCAAAGGTTCCCTTATTCCCCCTTGCCTCCCCCCTTCCATATCATTGCAATAGCTCATTGTAATAAAGAAAAAATCTTACGTGAAATATCTTGGACTATTCCCCCTCTCCTTTTTCTTTCTCCCATTCCATTTCCCTTTTTTTCTATTGACTCCATTTTTACACCATATTTTATCTTCGAATTCAGCTTCCTCCTGTGCTTCAACTATAAAAGCTCTCTCTACCTGCTCTATTAACTGAGAAGGTTCATATGAGTATTATCAGTGTCATTTTTCTATGCAGGAATACATGCAGTTCATCCTCATTAAGTCCCTCATATTTTCCCCCTCCCCTCCAATCTCTATGCTTCACCTGAGTCCTGTATCTGAAGATCAAACCTTCTGTTCAGCTCTGGCCATTCCAAAAGGAACCTTTGAAATTCCCCTGGTTCATTGAAAGTCCATCTTTTACCCTGGAAGAAGACATTCAGCCTTGCTGGGTAGTTCATTCTCAGTTGCATTCTAAGCTCTTTTGCCTTCCGGTATATTGTATTCCAAGCCCTACGAGCTTCCAATGTAGCTGCTGCTAAGTCCTGTGTGATCCTGACTGCAGCTCCATGATATTTGAACTGTGTCCTTCTGGCTGCTTGTAATATTTTCTCTTTGACTTGGGAGTTCTGGAACTTGGCTATAATATTCCAGGGGGTTGGTTTTTTGGGATCTCTTTCTCTGGGGGATCTGTGGATTCTCTCCATTTCTATTTTGCCCTCTGCTTCTAGAATATCAGGGCAATTTTCCTGTAGTAATTCTTTGAAAATGATGTCAAGGCTCTTTTCCTGATCATGACTTTCAGGTATTCCAATAATTTTAAAATTATCTTTTCTAAGTCTGTTTTCCATATCAGTTGTTTTTTCAATGAGATATTTCACATTTTCTTCTAATTTTTCATTTTTTTGGTTTTGAAGTATGGATTCCTGATTTCTGTTAAATTCATCAATCTCCCTGAATTCTATTCTTTGTCTGAAGGATTTGTTCTCCTCAGAGGGTTTTCTTATCTCTTTTTCATCTGGCCAATTTTGAATTTAAAGCATTCTTCTCCTCAATAACTTTTTGAACTGTTCTATCCATTTTACCTAAGCTGGTTTTAGCATGCTATTTTCTTCAGCATTTTTTTGGATTTCCTTGACTAAGCTGCTGACTTCATTTTCATGTTTTTCCTGCATCTCTCTCCTTTCTTTTCCCAGTTTTTCTTCCAACTCCCTCATTTGATTTTCAAAGTCTTTTTTGAGCTCTGTCATAGACTGAGCCCAGTTTCTGTTTTTCTTGGATTCTTTAGATGCAGGAGATTGTGCTTCCTCATCTTCAGACTGAGTATTTTGGTCCTTCTTGGGCTCATTTGCAAAATATTTCTCAATAGTCTTCCTTTTGTTTCTCTGCTTGCTCATTTTCCCAGCCTGGGCCTGGTTTGGGGTGTTTCTTGAGCTTTTGGGACACTCCCACAAGGGTCTCAGTGCCTGAGGCTCTGTCCTCCCTCCTGTTCAGTGAATGACCATAAGAGCCCCCCTCTGCCATGGGGCTGATGTGGGGGGGGGCTGCTGTTCTATGGGGGGCCTAGACTTCGATCAGGACCTGAATGTGGTCAGAGCCCCAGAGTCCTATTTCAGGGGCAGAGGACAGAGCTCTGCAGTCTCTCTTCACTCCCCTCCCTCAGCTCAATGGGCTCATGCCTTTGGGGCTCCTGATTACCTGCTCCTCCTGCTTCTGTTTCCTGGATCAGGCCTGGGGAAAGACAATGCTGCTTGCTGTGTGCCCTGAGGGCTGGGCTATATGTTCTTGCTCTGGCAGAGGTCCCCTGCTGTTCCCCCACTTTGTGCCTGGTGCTCCCCAGGGTGCAGCTCAGGAGACTCCCCTGCAGCTGTGAGCTGAGACCCCCAGCGCCCTGGGGCTGCCTCCAGGAGGCTGAGGTTATTTGGCTCTGGCGGGCCACCCTTCTGGTGGGCCACCTCTCCAATCCCAGGGAGCAGAGCCTTTCTGCTCTTTTCCAGGTTACCTTGAGTAGGAGAACTGCCTCACTGGGTCCCTTTGTGGGTTCTGTCTCTCGAAAGTTTAGTTAGAGTCCTTAGCTGATGAATTTTATCAGAGAGCTCCTAAGACTTGATCCCTTCTTGTCACCATCTTGGCTCTGCCCCCTCGATAGTGTATTTTCTTAGAAGACCTTGCATACTCAGACATTAATTCATTTAGAAATACAATAAAAGGTCCTTAGAAATATTCTTCTTATATTCTCACCATCTGGATGGTGAGGTAATATTCTATGAAAACATTTTATTCTTCTATTTGTTACCTGGTAGATTTTTTGCATAGAGAGTGTAACTCTGAAAACCTTAACCAATCAGTTTGGAAGAGAGGGGACTAGGGAGGGGGTACAGCACTATGCCATGTAATCTTGCTTGACTGTCTCCTTGGGGCAGCTCCTTGATCTTCACTACTTTTATGAGACTTCGAGTGTGCCCTTTTCTCGAGAAAAGCCAAAATCAACTTTCCTTTTTGCTCAGAGGAATCTTTATATTTTTAAGTGGATTCTTATCCCATACAGCATTATTAGTAACATTGGAAAGAATAATTTCAGCTAGATGATTTCATTGGAAGCAAGACTGCAAAGAATGAAGAGATTAAAAGAAAAGAAAGATGAGAGAACTTTAGTAGATTGTTTTATCCTACAGTTCACCACAAAAAGGGAGAAGAGATAGAGGTTAATGACAATCCAGAATGCATAGATTACAACTGGGGATTTTTAAAAACATATGAGTATATCACATAAACTAATCTACTTCCTTTTATTAAAAAAGCAACTTTAAAATATGAACTTAAACATGAACATTTCTGTGTATGAAGAACAAACAGAAGAGGTGATTGTATATAAAATGAAATTGGTATACAAGTTTTAAGTATATAACAAAAATCACACAATAGTAGCTCTGATTATATACCCTTCTAAAATATACATGCACACACACACACACACACACACACACACACATATCCATGTATCCTTTGAAACAACAGCTGAAGAGCCAATGAACAGGGTGAGATTGGATGGACAGGGAGAGACTTAAATTAGAAAAAGACTGGGGGGGAGGCAATAGAAGTGACAATCTGATAAAAAAAAACATAGATGGGATATAATATGATCACTTGTCAAAGAGGCATGCCATCTATGTAAATTTGAAATGGGAGAGATAATTGTGGTGGATGGCATCTGAGAGATAGGTGAGGAGGAGATAGGAGAAAACTTTCTGCTAGTGACCAGTATTTTCAGTGAAAAATGAGAAAAAACTTTAATCTGAGTGTATGTGGGGAAGATAGCCTTGGGAAATCTAAGAATGGATGAAAAGTTTTAGAAAGGTTGCTATGTTGATTGGGTAAATGAATGGGCTAGAGCATCATATAAGACCTAACTTGCCACAGTTAGTTAGCATCAACTGAACTTATGTAACATAGATTTATAGAAGACCCTGTCAGCATATTTTGATAATTTTCTTTTGGTTTAATTCAGCAGCATAGATAAGATCCATTTCAAAGATAAGAAGAATAAGAGGTAAAAAAAAAAGTATAAAAAAAAGAATAAGAGAAGAAAAGAAATAGAGTGAGGGAAAATTTGTCATCTGTGGAGCAGGTATTCCAAAAAGAACAGTGCAAGGGGTGGGTAACTTACCATGGTCTCTGGGAAGATTGAGTTCAGATTTAAAGCATCTAAGCATTTGGGCACATATATAGTGAACATGTGAAACTAAGGAGTACCTCTAAATTATTCCTTACCTTAAGAGTCCTTTTTGTTCTTTATGAAGTTCTCTTGAAATTTCTCTTAGATGTAGCTTTCTGCTCAGTATCAGGGATTATTGACTTTATAGAAGTCATAGTCATCATTTCTCTCCATGAAGAGAGGTTTTGATCTCCAAAGTTGTCACTATGTCTTGGTAAATTACTTTTTAACCTTAAAGCATGTACTTCCTTTGATTTTGGCTACTGACACTGCTTTGGGTAGACTCTGCTACTGACTATAAATGTTGGGTCAATCTTTGTTGATGCCAGGTCTTTGAAAGTCCACGAGGTTGTAACTTGGTCAATTCTATTTCTAGATAGCAATTTAATCTGAAATCAGTAAAGAATAATTAGAAAAGAAACAAAGGCATTATGTGTTTGTAGACACATGGTGAGCAGGTGGAAGAGTGGCTGGTTTCCCCTCCTCTACCAGCAGGCATCTCAAAGGATTCTTACTTATTCAAAAGTCATAAGGGAAGAGAGTGAAAGAGTGGTCATTTAAACATTTTGTATACGTTCTAAACTTTGGCTCAGTCTTTCCTGCATCATCAGTCCTGTCTCTGAATCTAATTAGAATGCTTTTCATCATCTCATAATACCAACCCTGATTCATTATGACTGAATACAGCTTCTGAAGTTTCAGGTGTTGGATTGGAAGCCGGCAGATATATCTATGAATGGACTGATCTAACTCCCTTCTTACACTCTTCCTCTGTTAAAATTTTGCAGACCTCTGCAAATTTGACGGGATACATATTTTGCTCATTTTACATTCAAATCTGCAATTCTTCAGAAATTTCACCTAGAGTCTCAGAAAGGTTTAAGATTTAAACTTTCATTTGTTTCCCAAATGTCAAACAAGAGTCTCAGAAAAGTCATGTTATATAGATTATCTCGAAATCTACAGACAAATGTAAAAAAATAGATCTCCTGAATTCAAAATGATACAAATGCAATAAAAAAGACATTTTAAACAAATTGTCAGAGATACATAGTACTTAAAGTCCTTTCCCAAGCACATTGGAAAAAAGTGAATGGAAGGGGTAATCAAAATTAAGAAAAAAAAGGAAATCAGAAAATAAAAAATCTGAACTTCCCTTTTTCAGTATAACTTTAATTCCAAGGTAGATAGCTCCCAAATATTTAGAGCTCTCTTTATAGTGATAAATCATCTGGGTTCAAATGGAAAATACCTTTCTTTACCTTCAAATGAAAAACCATATTGTTCTAGGTGAAAATTCTTCCATTATTCCCATCAACCAAAGGCAATACAACTGGAGATCTAAACATATCTCTCCAGCTGTCGCTTTACTGAAATAATTCACTTGAATTCCATACAAAATTCTTTCAGATTCCTAAAAGGCACTTGAAATAGCCCTAATGAATGTTTACAAGGCAAAAATTTCTAATAAACTTCCAAAGTCACTCCATATCCATTTCTTCATATTCAGTTCATAAGAAAGAAAATAAGATAATCTTCAACTTTATGTGAACTTCCCAAAGTATTATAAAGCACTTGGTGCTGTATGGAATCTGCCTCTCAAAATACATACACTTTGTCATCCATAACTTAAACAATGTAAAGCATCACTTAGGCAGTTTCTTTGGGTGACTTAGTTTTTTCTAATATTTGAAAATAATGTCCTACTTAATAAGGAGAAAGCATTGCTTAGTAAAAATAACATTAAATTTAGTAACCACAAAACCTGAGTTCAAATTAGAGTTCTGCAACTCTGCTGTTGGGGAAGTAACAGCAAACTCTACTGCTTCAGTTCCTTCATCTAAAAATATGAGGACATTGAATTAGATTGACTCTATGTCTTCTTGGAGTAATTGATTAGGATCCTTTATCTTTGGAATAGACTTTACAGGTAATTCATTCTTATTACATTATATGTATTTATTTTGCAAGCATATATGTACTATGTTCACTTTAGATAGTGAAAATAAAATCATTAAAATTTTCAAGCCGACATAACTAATGATCACTCTTGCTAAGTTTATATAGCATCCTAAAGGTTGTAAATTTCTAGGTAAAAGATGTAGAATTTTTTGTTGTTTTGGTTTGTTTGTTTGTTTGATTGGTTGAGTTTGGTTTCGGTGGCAATGAAAAATAAAAGAAGGAGTGCTGGTCCTGTTGAGACAAAGGAAGTTGGGATGTGTTCAAACCTGAGTTCTTACCAGCTCTGACCACTGATCCATTTATAAAATGGAAGTTCATAAATTTGTTCAACTGTAAAATAGGTGTGAAATTCTTTACACTGTGTCACAAGTTCTTAGGAAAGTAATTTGTATATTGCTATGGCTGGCACACATAGCTGACACTGATTATGAAAACCAGTTTTTAAATTATCTATGTGATCATTTATGTATAAGAATTGTGAAATGCTAGATGTCAGTCCTGGATTTATTGTTTTATTGATTGTCTAATCTTGAGTTATGGAGAAAAGTTTAAGTATGCAGAATAAACTCAAAAGTATATATTTCCCTTCCACCCTTCTTGAGAACTAGTTGTTAAACATTTATCAGAGGGGTAGAAATAATTATAATTTACTATATATGAGTGTAAGTTACTGTTATGTAATCTTCATTCTCTTACCCATAGTATTTTTCACCCAGAAGATTTGAAATAAATACTGTTGATTAATTATTAATTCTTGCCAAAGCATTCTTTTTGTATAAACCAGTAAGCAATAGTATTAAAGGGGAAAGAATCAGAAAAAGTAAGACCATGAATATAAAAATGCAAACTATGTACAATATGAGAGAAACACATGAAGAAGGAGGAAAATGTTTAATAAATAGTATAATATGGGAAAAAAACAGTGTGGGAGACTTTTGTGTATATACATGAAAGCAGATAAGACAATGTTCTGACATTTGATAGTGACATTTGGGTTCAATCCCATGTGCTGAAAAAAATAGTTATATGGTGGATTAATACTAACAAATAAGAAGCAGATGACATAATTTGACCTTCAAACACTCCCTTTCCCATCTAATGAGAATTATCTTTTAGAAGAGAATTCAAGTGAGGAAGCAGAAAAGAGACACTACCTATCTTTTTATTTTGAACAAAGCTGTGACTATTTGCAGACTGTGGAAATTTGCCACAGTTTGAATTTCAAGGAATAATTTAAAGTATGTTCAAGAATTGAAAAAAGAATATAATTAAAACCAACATATTTTCCTAATTGAAATCTTGAGGTTAGAGAAAATAGAGTACTGTTTACTTGTAGTTTCTACCTATATCTAGGGAAATAAAACATCAGTGAGGAAAGATTTTAGAAGCCACAATTACTTTTGGCATTATGTAGGAGATTTGTATTTCAAGCTTTCATCTATGAATATAAATTAAAAATATTTTTAAAAAATTACAGGTTTATGAATACAGCTATCCAAATGATCTCATTAGTTAGGAACTGCTGTACCCCAAGGGGAAGAATTTCTATTTGCCCTCTGAGAGATAAAGAGGTTTTGGAAAAAAAGAGACTAGGGACATAATGATTGTGGTGGTAATAACAAATTGTCAATTTATAGAATTTTTGTCTTTTCAATGTGGTTCCATAGTTATTATCTCATTTTTTATCATACACCCCTCTGGATCCTTGGAAAATGAAAAAGAGATGATCTTGATGTCCCTAGTATTTCAGTAGGCTAAATTCAGAAGCCTTTTAAGTCCATTGCTCTATAATTCACCTTTAGCCTTTCATTTTCTATTTATATTGAAGCTCAAAGATGATACAGGAAAGAAATTGCAAAATGTTTACTTTTACTTAGGGAAGAATTTTATCAAAAGCAAGTAATATTTTGTAAGAGAGAAATAAATCTTCAATTTAATTCTGTTTTATTACATACAGAGGTAGGAGAAGAGGGAAGGGAACAAGCATTTAATAAGTTCCTATTATATGTTAGTCATTGTGCTAATTACTTTATATTATTTCCTTTGATACTCACTGTAACTCTGTATAAAGATACTAATATTCTCCCCATTTTATGATTTGAAAATATAAAACAGAGATTGGGGACTTATCCAAGGTCACACAGCAATTAAATTCTTAGGACTAGTTTTAACTTAGGTCTTTGGGAGTGCAGTCCAGATCATCAATTAGAAGCCCCACAGGTCTGCATTGTTGTCTGATACAATCTATGGGTCTTCTGAAAATAATATTTTTAAAAGTATTAATATATATTAAATGGTATTATAAATGAAATCAAATGCAAGTGATCAAAAAGAATTGCTTTTTTCCATCTCATAGAAATTCACAGATGCCTTGAAATATTTTCATTTATCTCTTCAGGGATAATGTACACTAGCTTAAGAACCATTAATATGTGAGAACTCTAAAGCATCCTTAAAATACATTTTTAAAATGGAAAAATAAATTATTTATCTATTATTGAAATGATGATGAAATCAAAATAATTATGGAGGTAATTCCAGGATTTTAATTATTTCCTGAATTATCTAAAAAAAAGCAAAGGAAAATTTATAATTCCACACTGATTTTTCAAAAGAGTGTGGAAGTTTACTTGACTTTTTTTTCAGTTTTTTTTTTTTGGAAGGCAAATGGGGTTAAGTGGCTTGCCCAAGGCCACACAGCTAGGTAATTATTAAGTGTCTGAGACCAGATTTGAACAGGTACTCCTGACTCCAGGGCTGGTGCTGTATCTACTACACCACTTAGCCACCTCATTTACTTGACTTTTAATAGAAGTAGTTAAATGATAACTAGGTAGTAGAGTGGTTAAAGTGCCAGACATAGATTGGAAAGGTTCTTCTTTCTGAGTCAAATCTGGCTTCAGTCTTTTATCAACTGTATTACCCT
The DNA here is from genome assembly GCF_037893015.1 of Macrotis lagotis. Taxonomy (NCBI): domain Eukaryota; kingdom Metazoa; phylum Chordata; class Mammalia; order Peramelemorphia; family Peramelidae; genus Macrotis; species Macrotis lagotis. The sequence continues at coordinate 173,120,439 of NC_133663.1, read as the reverse complement.
GGGTAATTTTTACCCTTTTTGTCTCAGCTTCTCATCTGGAAAAATGAACTAGAGAAAGAAATGGCAAGCAATGTCACAATCTTTGTCAAGAAAACCACAAATAAGGTCATGAAGTGTTGGACATGGCTGAAAAATGACTAAATACAATACTACTACTATTAGTACATTCTCACAATACTTTAAAGGGAATAAATAATTATATATGTATTATCTCATTGGATACTCAAATACACACTTTTATTTTATTTTATTTTAATTTTGTTTTGTTTTGGTTTTTTTGCAAGGATTTGCCCAAGGCAACACAGCCCGGTAATTATTAATTGTCTGAGGCCAGTTTTGACCTCAGGTTCTCCTGACTCCAGGGCTAATATTCTATCCACTGAGTCAGTCACCTAGTTGCCCCACAAAAATCTACTATGAAATAGGATTTACAATACTTTTTTTAATAGATGACAAAACTTAGTGCCAGAAAGAATAAATCACTTGCCTAGAGTCTGTGTCAAAGCCTGAATTTGAGATAAGGTTTTCCTAATTAAAATTCCATTGCTATGTCCACTGTTTCACAGTAAACTCTTGAAGACTTTTAAAGATTATATTCACATGCTATTGTGGTACAACCAATTTGGAAAATTTTGATTATTAGTCTGGCAACAGGATATGCATTTGAAAGACCAGTTTAGCGAATGTAAAGGAATAAATTATCAGAAAATTTGCCATGTTATGATACTTACATCCATACTCCATATCTATAAATAAATCTATACCATATATCTATATTTATCTTTTTTTCTTTTCATAGCCTATATCCATAACTAGATAATGATATCTCCCATCTCTCCTCCTCTTCGTATTTGTCTTAGAAAATACTTTTAAAAAACTAGGATAAGCTACTAGTTTCCCAGGTTAATTGAATAAATACTATTTGAATTATGCAAAATAATGAAATAAGGATTGAAAAGTGGACCTGTGATTTCATTCATATATAGAACACCCTGTTCATAAAATTCCCTCTCTCATGACAAGGGTGGGGGTATTTCCTATGAAATATGAGAAATTAATTCAGAGTTAACCATTAGCTGGGTTAGAATTTTAACTTGGCTTCCTGATTTTAAGCAAAGTTTTCTATCTAATAACCAAATTGTCTCAATATAGTATAGAAACATGAAATATAAATACACACACACACATATATACAGACACATTATATAATTACTCTTTCTGGCTCATGTATTAAAGGAATAAATATGATCAGATACCCTACATCTCAGAAGTAAAGCTGGAGGGGACCTGAAAGTCTCAAGATTGCCTTCTCCCTTTATTTAAAATGAGGAAACTCCAAAGTTTAGTTACATAGCCAATGTCACAAAGATAGCAAGGTTGGATAGTGGAATTACTATAAAGATAAGATAACATGATTTTGGGAGTGGATCCATGATGGTAGCATCAAGCTAACATGTTCTCGGACCTTTTCCCTACCAAAGATAAATGAAGCCACTATAGTGACATTCCAGCTACAGATCCCAACAAGAAAAAGAGAAGATCCAAAGATGTTTTCAATGGTAGATATCATGGAGGATATCAGTGAACTTCTGTTTCTTTGGGGGGAAAGGGAATGTAAATCCAAGTGAGGTGGAAGAACAGGAAAGGCAGCAGGCGTTTTAAGCTACAATGCAGTCCAGGTCCCAGAGCTCCACAACATCATAAATTCTGGCAGCTAAATAGCAAGTCAACCCCAAATAAAGTATGAATCCTGGAAATACTGGGACAAAAGACAGGACTGGATTGGGAACAAACTACTGCATGGCAAGAACCTGGACGTGAAGGATAAAATAAATTTCTACAAAAGCAGGGCCTGGACAAGGCAACTTCTTGGCCAAAAACAACCCTGGGATCAGATGCCAGTCCAAGCTTAAAAGAACATGGTTCCTTACTCCCTTTACCTCAGGAGCAGAGCTAAAACAACAAAGATGAGCAAAAAAAGCTAAAAGAGCACTCATTATAGAAAACAACTTTGCAGACAAAGATGATAACAATTCTATAGCAGAAGAATTCATTGAAAAATTATTCTCAAGGGAAGTTTCAAAAGAGGCTATGAATTGGACTCAAATTCAAAAGTGCATAAAAAAGCTTGAAAAAAGAATGTAAAAACCAAAGCAGAGAGAGGAAGAAGAAAAATCGAAGAAAAATAAGAGTTATGCAGGAAAATTATGAAACATTGTTAAAAGAGATCAGATCCTTTAAACCTAAAAATAGCCAAATGGAAAAGGAAACACAAAAGTTAATTGAAGAGAATAAAATCCTAACAATTACAATTGAGCAAATTGAAACAAGTGAATCTACAAGACTAAAAGATTCCATCAAATAAAATAAAAAGACTGAAAAAACTGAAGAAAATGTAAAGTACCTTCTAGGGAAAACAAATGACCTGGAAAATGGATCCAGAAGAGACAATTTGCGAATCATCAGACTACTAGAAAGACTGGATCAAGGAAAGAAACTGGAAAACATCATACAGAAAATTATAAGGAAAAATCCTCCAAATCTAGCTGAACAAGATAACAATATAACTATTGAAAAAAATCCACAGAACCCCTGAAGAAAGAGACACCAGAATTAAAAACTCCAAGGACTGTGCTACCAAATTTAAGAACTCTCAATAAAAGGAGATACTATTGCAAGCAGCAAAAAGAATACAATTCAAATACAAAGGGAAATTGAATCATACTCACCCTCTATTCCCTTCACTCAGCCTCAACAATGATGGATCAGAAGACTGGAATAGCATATTTCAAGAGAGTAAAAGACCTGGTGTTACAGCATGTACTACCATGCCTGGGAAAAAGATGGATTTTCAATGAAATAGAGGACTTCCAGAATTTCCTGACACAAAGACCAGAACTGAATAGAGAATTTCATAGTCAAATACACAACTCAGGTTTTCCATAAGAAGGTAATTGAAAAGGGGATGGAAAAAACAAAGCAAAACCAAAAAAAAAAGTCAAGACTATCAAATTGTATACAATCCTAAAAGGGAAAATATATTTCCTTTTTTTTTAAATTTTCATCCATTTGTTTTTTTTTCATATTTCCAAGTTAGAAAACTTCCCCCTAGCCTTCCTTCCCACCCCCTCCCCTCAGTAAAAAACAGTCATGCTAGAATTTTACATACATAGTTTTTTTAAGCATATATATGAGGAATTAGGATTAAGGGAACGAGATACAAAAGAGATAATTTTTTTACAAAGTGCTATACAGATTCAATAGGGTATTTTTTTCTGTGTTCTGTTTTGTTTTATTTATGTTCCTCTGGTTGAGGATAATATAGATGATTACCAGTCTAATACAGTTGTCCCAGTTCTATAATCTATTTAGACTCTAGAGGAGTTGCTTCTATTAAGGTTGTTCATCTCATAAAGTTGTTGATAGGTAACGTTCTCTTGGCTTTATTCCTTTTCTTCAGCATCAGATGTCATAAGTCTTTCCATGCTTCTCTAGAATTCAACCATTAATGGCTTCTTACAGAGCAATAATATTCCATGGTATTTATGCATCATAACTTGTTTAGCTATTTCTCAATTGATGGGCAACCCCTCAATTTCCAATTCTTTGTCATTACAAAAAGAGGTGCTATGAGTATTTTGGAACATGAAGGTTTTTTCCCATTTTTCAAAATTTCTTCTGGTTATAGTCCTAGAAATGGAATTGCTGGATCAAAGGGTATGAAAAGTTTTATTGCTCTTTGTGAATAGATCCAAATTGCTCTCCAGAAAGACTAGATCCATTCTCAACTCCACCTGCAATGCATCAATGTCCCAATCCTCCCATAATCACTCCAACATTGATGATTTCCCTTTTTCTGATCTGGGATAATCTTTTTTTTGTTTTGTTTTGTTGTGTTTTTTTTTAAAGCAGTAGGGTTAAGTGACTTGCCCAGGGTCCCAAGGTAATTATTCATTGTTAAGTCCAAATTTGAACTCAGGTTCTCCTGACTCCAGGGCTGGTGCTCTAGTCACTGGTTTACCTAACTGCCTTGATTTGGGTTAATGAAGAAGATGTGAGATAATACCTCACTGTTGTTTCAGTTTGCATTTCTCTAATCAATAGTGATTTGAGAATTTTTTTTATATGATTGTATATAGCTTTTTTTCTTCATGTGAATACTGTCTGTACATATTCTTTGACCATATATCAATTGGGGAATGACTTGTGACCTTATAAACTTGATGCAATTCTCTTTATATTGTAGAAATGAGAAATTCATCAGAAGTCCTGGTTGTGAAGATTATTTCTCCAGCTTTCTGCTTTTCTTCTAATTTTGACAACACTGATTTTATTAGTGTAAAACTTTTTCATTTAATATAGACAAAATCATTCCTTTTGCAGTTTATAATGTGCTCTAATTATTGTTTGGTCATTAATGTATTCATTTTCCATAGATCAGATAAATATGTTATCTTTTGTCTATTAATTTATCTTTAGTTTTGTTATTTATATCTAAAGCCTGTATCCATTTTGATCTTATTTTGGTATAAGGTATGAGATGTGGATCTGTGCCTAGTTTTTGCTATACTATTTTCCAGTTTTCCCAAAATTTTTTGTTAATTAGTGAGTTCTTATCCTAATGGCTGATGTTTTTAGGTTTCTCAAATAGTATATTGCTATAGGCATTTACTTCATGAAGATTCTTCTGAACCTCTCCTAATTCACTGATACATTACTCAATTTTTTAACCAGTATAAGACATTTTTGATGACTGCCACTTTATATTATTGTTTTAGATCTGTTAAAGCTAGATCTCTTTCTTTTACTTGTTTTTTATCAGTTCCCTTGCTATTATTTATGTTTTCTTGCTCCAGATGAATTTTGTTACTGTTTTTTCTACCTTGGTAAAGTAGTTATTTGGGAGTTTGATCTGCATGGTACTTAATGAGTAATTTAATTTTGGTAGAATTGTCATTTTTATTATTTTATCTTTACCTAACCATGGACATTTGACATTTCTCCAATTATTTAGATCTGACTATTTGGATGAGGAGAGCATTATAATTGTTTTCATACAGTTACTTGGTTTGTCTTGGGCAGTAGATTCTCAAGAATTTAAAGTTGTTTACATTTATTTTATTTTTATTTTATTTTATTTTATTTTATTTTTAGGTTTTTGCAAGGCAAATAGGGTTAAGTGGCTTGCCCAAGGCCACAGAGCTAGGTAATTATTAAGTGTCTGAGACCAGATTTGAACCCAGGTACTCCTGACTCCAGGGCGGGTGCTTTATCCACTGTGCCACCTAGCCACCCCTTTACATTTATTTTAAATGGAATTTCTCTTTCTATCTCTTGTTCTTGTGTTTGTTGTTCATATATAAAAATGCTGATGATTTCTGTGGGTTTATTTTATAACCTGCTTCTTGGTTTTTAAATAGATACTATTTATAATTTTAAGGAAAACTCCACTTATTCTTAAACTTTCAAAAGTTTTTACTAGAAATGGATATTATATTTTATCAAAGGCTTTTTCAGCATCTATTGAGACAATCATGATTTTTGTTTGTTTTGCTCTTGATAAATTTAATTATGCTCAGTGTTTTCCTAATGTTGAACCCTCCTTGCCTCCCTGGTATAAATCCAACATAATCATGGTGTATTAACCTAGTAGTAACTTGCTGTAGTCTCATTGCTAAAATTTTATTTAAGATGTTTGCATCAATATTAATTAGGGACATTGTTCTATAATTTTCTTTATCCTTTTTTCATCCTGGTTTAGATACCAGCAACCAGTTAGTGTCATAAAAGGAGTATGGCAGAACCCCTTCCTTGCCTATTTTTAAATAGTTTATGCAGAATAGGAATTAATTATTCCTTAAATTTTGGTAGAATTCATTTGTAAATCCATCTGACCCTGGAGATGTTTCCTTAGGAAGTTTATTGATGGTTTCTTCAATTTCTTTTATGAAATGGGGTTATTAATGTAAGTTATTTCCTTTTCTGTAATCTCAGGAGTTTGCATTTTTGTAAATATTGATCCTTTTCACTCAAGTTGTCCAATTTATTGGCACGTGGTTTTGTAAAGTATCCCTGAATTATCTCTTTAATGCCTTGTTGGTGGTTAGTTCACTCTTTTCATATTTGATATTGGTAAATTTGGTTCTCTTCTTTCTTTTTTTTTAAATCAGATTAACCAGAGGTTTGTCTATTTTATTGACTTTTTCACAAAATCAACTCTTAGTTTTATTTATGAAATCCATGGTTTTCTTGCTTTCCATTATATTCATCTCTCCCTTGATTTTTCAGGATTTCCAATTTGGTATTTAATTGGGGTTGTTTAATTTGTTCTTTTTTCTAGCATTTTTAGTTGCATACCCACTTCATTGATCTCCTCTTTCTCTATTTTATTCATATGGGCATTTAGAGAGATATAAAGTTTAATCTCAGCAGTGCCTTGGCTGCATCCTATAAATTTTGCTATGATGTCTCATTATTATCAGTTTCTTGGATATGATTATTGATTATTTCTATTATTTTTGCTGGTTGATCCAAATATTAAGATATAATTATTTCATTTCCAATTAGTCCTTGAAAGCAAGAAAACCATCAATCTCATAAATAAAATTAAGAGATGGTTTTATGAAAAAGCCAATAAAATAGACAAACTTTTGGTTAATCTGATTTAAAATAAAGAAGATAACCAAATTACTAGTTTCAAAAATGAAAAGGGTGAAGTAATGACCAATGAGTAGGAAATTAAATATATAATTTGTGTCTACTTTGCAGGAACTGTTGACTAATAAATTGTTAACTTGAGTAAAATGGATGAATATTGACATAAATGCAAACTGCTCAGATTAACAGAAGAGGTAATAAATTTCTTAACTAACCTCATTTCTGAAACAGAAATTGAAGAAACCATCAATAAATTCCATAAAATACCGTACTCTAGGTCCAAATGGATTTACATGTGAATTCTACCAAACTTTTAAGGAACAATTAATTCTTATTCTACATAAATTATTTTTAAAAATAGTAAAAGAAGTTCAGCCAAAATCCTTTTATGACACCAACATGTGTCATGCCTAAACCAGGAAGAACCAAAACAAAGAAAATTATAGATCAATCTCCCTAATGAATATTGATGCAAAAATCTTAAATAAAATTTTAGCAATGGGACTACACATTATTAGCAGGATAATACAACATTAAGTCCTTGGAAAACTACCTCACAAGACAAACCCAGAAAATGTATGAACACAATTACAAAACACTCTTCATTCAATTAAAGTCAGATTTAAATAATTTGAAAAATGTCAAATGTTCATGTTTAGTTCCAGATATTATAATAAAAACAATTTCTACCCCAATTAAAATATTGATTCAGTTTCATTTAGATCAAACTGCCAAATAATTACTTATCCAACTAGAAAAAATAGTAACAAAATTCATCTGGAACAAGAAATGATCAAGAACAGCAATGAAAGTGATTTAAAAAAACTGTTAAAGTAAGGTGACCCAGCTCTACCAGATCCAAACTATACTATAAAACAGCCGTTATCAAAACTACTTAATACTGGTTAAAATATAGAGTGATGGATCAGTGGATTAGGACAGGTACAAAAGATACTGCAGTAAATGTGTACAGCAATCTACTATTTGAGAAACGCAAAGACATCAGCCTCTGGGATAAGAACTCACTATGTGTCAAAAATTTTGGGGTAAACTGTAAAATAGTTCCATATTTCATACTGTATATCTAAACAAGGTCAGCATGGTTACAGGTTTTAGACATAAAGAGTGATATCTTAGATAATTTAATAGACCAAAAATTACTCTATCTGATCCATGGAAAAAGGATAAATTTATGACCAAACAAGAATAAAAGCACAATATAAACTGCAAAATGAATTATTTTAACTACATTAAATTTAAAAACTTTTTGCACTAATAAAATCAATTCTGCCGAAATTAGCAGAAACACAGAAAGCTGGGCAACAATCTTCACAACCAGGATTTCTGATAAAAGTCTCATTTCCAAAATATATAGAAAATTGAATAAAATTTATAAGATCACACTTCATTCCCCAGTTGATAAATGGTCAAAGGACATAAACAGACAGTTTTCAAATGAAGAAATTAAATTTATATATACTCATATGAAAAAAATTCTCCAAATCACTACTTATTAGAGAAATGCAAATTAAGACAACAATGAGGTATCATCTCACACCTATTAGATTAGCCCAGATGAGAAGAAAAGATGAACAATGTTGAAAAGATTGTGGGAAGATTGGAGCACTGATACATTACTTGTGAAGTTGTGAACAAATTCAACCTTTCTGGAGAGCAATATGGAACAAACAGCAAAGAGCAATAAAGCTGTTCATTCCCTTTGACTCAGCAATTCCAATTCTAGGTCTATAAGCAGAAGACATTATAAAAATGGGACTTGATCCAAAATATTCATAGCAACTCTTTTTTTTTATTAATTTAAGGCAATGTGGTTAAGTGATTTGTCCAAAGTTACACAGCTAGGCAATTATTAAGTGTTTGAGTCTGAATTTGAACTAAGGTCCTCCTGACTCCAGGGCCAGTGCTCTATCCACTGTGCCACCTAGCTGACCCCATAGCAGTTCATTTTGCAGTGGCAAAAATTGGAAATTGAGGAGATGCCCATCAGTTGGGGAATGTCTAAACAAATTATGGTGTATGAATATTATGGAATACTATTGTTTTATAAGAAACTTTAAAAGGTCAGACTCTAGAGAAGCATCATATGCCTTGCAAGATTTGTTGGTGAGTGAAGGGAGTAGAACCAAGAGAACAATATGAGCATCAGCACCAACATGATGGATGCAGCTCCTCTTGGCAGAGACCTAGGACAACTGTATTTGATTGGTTATCTACTATATTATCCCCAACCATAGGTTAGAGCCTTGTATGATCCTTAGAGCTAATTAAATCTGTTAGCCTTAATCTATACTTTAATTTAAAATGGTTGATATACCCTGGGTGGGGAATTTGTAAGTATGTTTGGGGGAAGGGGTAGAAATAGTTCAAGAAATTATTTGGCTTTGGATTATACTTTGTATCATGTCGGTTGTTTGCCCTTGGAGGTTACTTGAAAAGGGGAGAAAGTAAAAAAAAATGATTATATTTTGATCAATTCAAGACTATTGAAAAGAATACTTCTAATGAGACAGAAGAAGAATGGGTACTTAATGACTTTGAGGCAATGTTGCTTATCAAAGAATCAATCAATCCATCAATCAATCTGTGATGGTACTTTGATAATACTTTGGGCTTATCAAGCAATCAGGCAATCTGTGATTCATGATACCTGATTAATAGTACCTGAATTATAAATAATACCAAGGGTGAAGAGGTACAGAGATTTGTAATTGTAGAGGGAAAGAAGGGAGGATGTGCTAAGATCAGGGATGAAACAAGGATGCCCATTATCACCATTGCTATTGAATATAGTATTAGAAATGCTAGCTTTAGCAATTAATTATGAAAAGGAAATTGAAGGAAACAGAATTGACAATGAGGGAGCAACACTTTCACTTTTGCAGATGTTATGATGGTATACTTAGAGAAACAGGGAACATCATCTAATAAGCTGCTTGAAACAATAAATTCAGCAAAGTAACAGGATATAAGATAAACCCATATACATCATCAGAATTTCTATATATGAACAACAAAGTCCAAGAGCAAGACATAAAATGAAAAATTCCATTTAAAGCAAATATGAACAACATTAAATATTTGGGAATACACCTCCCAAGATACCCCCAGAAATTGTATGAACACAATTATAAAGCACTTCTCATAAGGCAAATCTAAATAATTGGAAAAATCTCAGTTGCTCATGATTGGGTCAAGTTACCATAATAAAAATGACAATTCTACCTATGTTAAATTATTTATTCAGTGCCATACTAAGCAAACTACCAAAGAGCTATTTTACTAGGCTAGAAAAAATAATAAGAAAATTCATCTGGAGAAAAAGAAGCTCAAGAATAGTAGAGGAACTGATGAAAAAAAATATAAAGGAAGTTGACCTTGATCTTGCTCTACCAGATCTAAGATTTTACTATATAGTGTCAATCATCAAAATTGCCTGTTACTTGTTAAGAAATAGAGTAATGGATCAGTGGATTAGGATAAGTTCCAAAGAAACAAGTGAAGATGACCGCAGTAATCTTAGCTTCTGGAATATGAAATCACTATTTGACAAAAATTGTTGGGGAAACTGGAAAATAATATGGCAAAAATTAGGCATATAAGTGGTCAAAGGATATGAACAGATAGTTTTCAAATGAAGAAATTAAAGCTATATATATATATATATATATATATATATATATATATATATATATATAATCACATAGAAAAATGCTCCAAATTATTCCTGATTGGAGAAATGCAAATTAAAACAGCAGTGAAGTATATCACACCTATTAGATAGGCCAAGATGAGAAAAAAGGGAAAATGATCAATGTTCGAGAAGTGGAATTGTGAACACATTCAACCTTCTGCAGAGTAATATGGAACTATGTCTAAAGAATAATAAAACTGTTCTTACCCTTTAACCCAGCAATTCCAATTTTAGTTCTATATTCAGAAGAAATTATAGAAAATGGAAAAGTCCTATGTGTTCCAAAATAGCAGCTCCTTTTGTAGTGACAAAGAATTTGAAATTGAGGGGATATCCATCAATTGGAGAATGACTAAAGAAGTTATGGTCCATGAATACTATGGTATACTATTGTTCTATAAGAAACCAAAAATGGTCAGATTCTAGAAAAACATAGAATAGTTTACAGCATCTGATGCTGAACGAAGGGAGTAGAACCAAAAGAACAATATAAACATCAACAACAATATTGTGAGATTAACAACCTTGATGGAAGGTAGCTCCTCTCAGTAGTCCATAGAGCTAGGACAACTGTATTTGACTAGCTGTGGACTATATTATCCCCTTCCAGAAGGAAGAAAAACAAAACAAAACACACACACACACACACACACACACACACACACACACACACACACACACAAAATGTATTCCAAACATGATGAAGACTTTAAAAAAATTAGGTTATGTATCTCTTTCCCTTAATCATAATTTCTCATACCAAAATTTTCTAATTTGAAAATATGTTTATCAAAATATGTATGTACAATGCTGTATGACTGTTCTTCCTGGAGAGGAGGGGGATGGGAAGAGAGTGAAAGGAAATTTTGTAACTTAAAAATATGCATGTGCATATGGATGAAAATAAATAAATAAATTTTTAAAAACAGGCATAGACCTACATCTTACAACCTATACCAAAAGAAGGTCTAAATGAGTACAGGATTTAGACATAAAGGGCAAGTCCATAGAAAAATTAATAGACCAAGAAATGCTCTATCTGTCAGATCTATGGAAATGGGATAATTTTATGATGAAGCAAGAAATATAAACATTATAAACTGCAAAATGAATGATTTTGACTAAATTAAATTTAATAGTTTTTGCACTAATAAAATCAATGCTGCTAAAATTCAAAGGAAAGCAGAAATCTGGGATACAATCTTCATAACTATGAGTTCTGTTAAAGGTCTCATTTCTAAAATATATAGAGAACTGTATCAAGGTTACAAGTCATTCCCCAATTGATAAATGATCAAAGGAGATGAATAGAAAATTTTCAATTGAAGAAATTAAGGCTATATATAATCATATGAAATCATTATTCATTTGAGAAATGCAAATTAAAACAACTCAGATGTATCACCTCACAGCTCTCAGATTGGCTAAGATGACAAGAAAGTGATCAATGTTGCAAAGGTTGTGGGAGGATTGGTACATTAATGCATTTCTGGTGGTGTTGCGAACTGATAAAACCATTCTGGAAAACAATAGGGAATTATGCCAAAGTAATCATAGAAAAAGGGGGAAAGTCCCCATGTTTTGAAATGTTCATGGCAACTCTTTTTATAGTGGCAAAGAATTTGAAATTGAGCAGATGCCCATCAACTGGGGAATGGTTAAGCAAGCCATGGTATATCAATATTATGATCTACTATTGTCCTATAAGAAACCATAAATGATCAGAACTCTAGAGAAGCATGGAAGGAATTACAGGATCTGATGCTGAGTGAATGGAGCAAAATCAAGAGAGCAATATACACATTAGGAACAACAGTGTGAGATGAACAGCCCTAATGAATGCAGTTCCTTTCAACATTTCAGCAAACTATGACAACCATGTAAAACCAGCTATGGACAATGCTGTCCTCATCCAGAGGAAGAAAACAAAACAAAATAAAACATATAAAAAACCCTTCAGAATTTGCTCAACACTATATTCACTTTTTTAAAAAAAGATCTCTTCTATATTTCTTTCCCTTAATCCAAATTTCTCACAATGAAAATGACTAATCTGTAAAGATGTTTAACAGAAATGTGTTTGGATAATATTAACCTGACCCTTTGACACTGAGGGATTGGGTTGTTGGAAGGTAGGGGAGAAGGAAATTTTGCAACTTAAAAATATACATATACACATAGATGAATGTTGAAAAACTTTCATAATGTATTTAGAAAAATAAAATGTCAATAATAATATAAATAAATTGTTTCAGTTCCTCATATGTTGAATAGCTAGCAAAGGAAATGGAAAATCATTGCAGTGTCTTTGTCAAGAAAATTCCAGATGGGATCACAAAGAGTCAAATACTAATGAAAAATGACTGAACAACAAAAACTGAAATCACTTAAATCAATGTAGAAAAAAATCAAGAAAATGTTTTGAAAATATGTAGTTACATTAATATATATCCAGTGCTGATTGTGTTCAAGTGTTTGAAACATTGACATATTTTTAAAGATGGATTAGAATTGTTCTGCTTACTCCACAGGGGCAAAACTAGACACAGTTGGTAGAAAATTAAAGAAAATAATTATTGCAACACTGTGCTTTAAAGTTTTAAAGCAGAAAATAACCTGTATTGTTAAATAATGGTTCTTCTAATTGCAAGTATTCAATCAGGGTTTAGATGACTAATTATTGTCATGTTATAGAGTAGATTATAGGTTGAAGGTACCAGTTAGACAAAATGACCTTTACATGTGGTTCCAACTCTGAAATTTAAGTTTAGCACTTGAAGTAGGAATTCCTGGTGAGTGGGCAAATCAAAATTGAAGTGATTCATTTAAGTAAATACTAAAATTTTCCCTCTTAAAATCCATCAAAATTATCTTAATAAAATATGAATTATTTCAAATAGTATAATTTCTTATGGTGATAGAAAAGTTAGATGGTCTTACTTAATCCCTGTTGCCTTCAGTGTCCATAAATGAAAATTATCCTACTGTCACAACTTTAGATTCACATTATATTTTATATTTACTCCTATCTCCATTCCCTTTCTCATCCATTTAGTTCCTACCACTGAGTTCAACTTAATAACTTTTTACACCTAAAAATTATATAACTAATCATTGATGTGATAGTTGAAGGTTAATAATAATATAATTTCCATATGAGTAATGAATAGTATATTCTACAGATACATGAATAGATGAACTTTATTTCCATTGGATACTATTGTGCAGATTTCTTGGGTAGTGAGGAAAAAAATGTTTGAGTGGTTTCATGTATGATATATCATTGTTTTCCCTCTAATTACTTTTTTAAATTTCTGATTCTAAGATATAATAATAGAGGTTTTGACTGAAAAGAACCTATTCTAGAATAAGAAGCAGTTTAGTTTAGAGAAATGAGTGCTGCATCAAGAGTCAGAGGACTTTGTTTTCAAATCATACTTCCAACACTAAATAGTTTCTGATCTTATTGAAAAACATTCTCACCAAGACTCAATTCCCAACTTGCAGCTGTGGCTCTACTGAGGTAGATGGGCTAAATAAGGTTGAGTATAACAGATGGGCCTCCAATCAGTCTGTGAACTAGGGGAATGCCAAATCCCAAGCATGTGAAATCTTGCCCCAGTGAAATAGGTGGATTAGAACAATTTGTTCCGAAGGTCTTAAGGATGACTGAAACAGGTTTTTATGGAACACTTAGAGCTTGGCAGGTATAGAAGAAGCTAATGTCATCCACTTACTCTTGGACCATTGACTTTTGTCTTGTCACTGGACTTTAATCATGCTTGAAGAGAGAACAAGACTGATAATTTTGCACAATGCTGTGATGTCACTGCTTCTCTTTGAAAATAAAGGATGAGGAAACCAAGATGATGAAACAAAAGCAAAGACTTACTTGAGCTCTCCTACAAATCCTAAAAAGCAAGTTTCTCTGATAAAAGTTTCATATGAACAGTTTTCAACCTGAAACAAAATTAATCAAAACTATGTATGCCCATGGAAAAAATGTTCTAACATTTAATGGGATAAATGAAAATTAAAACAATTCTGAGATACTATCTCATACCTATTAGAATAGAAAAGGAAAATGACAAATGTTGGAGATGATGTGGGAAATTAGAAACATTAATTCCTCCTTGCTAAAGTTGTAAACTGAGGTGGATGAAGCTATCTTGCTCCTGAAGATTTTCCTTACTCAGGTAAATGAGACCTCTACACAAATATTAATTTTACATATTTCCACCAAAAAAAGATCAAAACAAATTTACAGCTGTAGACACCATGAAGGATTTTGAGTGAATCTCTGTCTCTACAGGGGGAAAAGGGAAGTAAAACCCCGTTAGGTGAAGGAGTGAGAAAGTCAGCGGGGAGCCTTTAGCGTCAGTGCAGCCCAGGTCCCAGCAGTTAGATAGCAGCATATGTGCCACTAGTTAGACAGCAAGCCAGAAGGGATCGTCCAAATCATGTACAAAATCTGAACCCTAGGACCACTGGGACAAAAGATGGGACTAGGTTGAGAAAAAACACTGCCTAGTCAAAACCTGGATATAAAAGAGGAAAGATACCTCTGCAAAGGTAACACCTGGGCTGCATACGCAATAACTTGGAAAGCTGCAAGTCAGGGATCAGATCCCACACCCTACACAAAAATCTCAGGATTACACCCGCTATACTCCAGGAGCAGAATTCAACAATCAAGATGAGCAAAAAACTGAAAGAGAGCTAGGTACTATGCAAATAGAGATGATAAAGATGTCATCTCAAAAGAAGAAAACAGTGACAAATTACTTACATGTGAAGTCTCAAAGGAGTCTAGGAATTGGACTTGTATTTAAAACATCATAGAAAATCTTTAAAAATAATTTAAAAACAAAAGAAGAGAGGAAGAAAAAAATGGAAAAAAAATGAAAGCCAAATGGAAAAAAATATGACAAATTGACCAAAGAAATCATCTCCTTTATAAGTAAAAATAACCAAATAGAAAAAGAATATAATTCTTCATAAAATAAAATTTACTAACTGCAAAAGGCATGCAACTCAGCAAAAACTAAAAATAACAAGCTAGAAACACTAACACCAAAGCTCACTGAAGAAAATAAAACTCTAAAAATTAGAATTGAACAAATAGAAATTAATGAATCAATGGGACAGAAAAATTTCATAAAAGAAAATCAAAAGGCTAAAAAAATTGAAGAAAATATAAAGGACCTTTTAGGAAAAGCACGCAACATGGAAAATATATCTAGAGATATAATCTGCAAATTATTGGTCTACCAGAAAGTCTAGACAAAAAAAAAAACATGGGCATTACCTTTCTGGAAATATTAGGGAAAAATCTATCAATATACTAGATTGAGAAGACAAAGGAATTCCTAAAAGTATAGACAGACACCTTCAGAAAGAGACTCCAGGATAAAAACTCCAAGGACTAACATAAGCAAACTCCATAATTTTCAAATAAAGGAGAAAAATGCTGCAAACTGCAAAAAAAAGAAGCAATTAAATTCAAAGGAAGCACAATTAGAACTACATACACCTTTTCAGCTTCAACATTAAAGGAGCAGAGCACATGGAATATGATGCTTCATTAGGCAAAGGACTTTGCATTACAACCAAGACTTTACTACCCTGTAAAATCCAGCATATTCTGCTAGGGGAAAAGGTATATGTTCAAAGAAATAGAAGACTTCCAAAATTTCCTGATAAAATTTCCAGGACTCCACAGAGAATTCAACGTTCAAATAAAAGAATCAAGAGATACATAAAAAGATAAAAAGAAAGGGGGGAAAAGTTAGTCAAGAATATTCAATTATGTACAACCCATACAAGGGAAGATTGCAGCTCTTGAGAATTGTATGTCTAACAGTACAGTTAAAGAATTGAATATTGTTCAAGTGATAGTAATTAAAGAATATGCACACGGTTGGGTTCTTGTCCTTTAGTATCGAAGAAAACCAAAATGATATCACCATGTTTAAGGCAAATTATAGTATGTCAGACTATGTCTGATCAGATCAGTATGAACCCAGTATGTTCTACCATAGGTCAGGCATAAATAATACAGGTAATCACCTGAGGTATTTACTCTAAACATAAGTATCTCACTTTTTCTTTGAGCTACTTTCATTCTGCCTTGAAAATAGAACTCAGCATGTCCTGTGAGGAGAGTCCTCTACAGTGAGTGGTCCTGTGCCAGTGTCTCCCAAGCCTTACAATCAACTTTAAAGTTCTTAAGAGAGACCTTCAGGTTGTCCCAATACTTAGAGTACTTAGAGGCTCTATACTTAGAGGATGGTCTCTATACCAAGAGGATGGTCATACAGTAGGGGCAGAAGGTCGGAGCATACTTAGAAGGTATGGACATAAATGAGATTACAAAGTGAACTTATTTTAACCCATAGTTGGACTGCTAAAGGGACAGTGGAAGAGAGTATACTCAATACTTTGTTTGAGGAGGGCTTTAGGGCTATGGTTGGAGTACTACAGAGATGGAGGGAGAGAGAATACTAAGAGCAACTTGATATGAAAATATCCTGAAGAGATTTTTCTTTGCTTGATAATTTGACCACAATTGGAGGGCATATGCTTGAAGGGGCAGGGGGAGGGAATATAAATGGTTCATGAATTGATTTGGCTTTGCATGATCCCTTGGCACATACGAATGTATGTCCATGATGGGTACTTGAAAAGAAGTAATGTATAAACTGATTATAATTTTATCTAATTCATGACTCCTGAAAAGTGTAATTCTAATGAGACAGAAGAGGAGAGCGTATTTAGTGATTTTGAGGCAATGCTGCTTATCAATCAGCCATAGATATTAGTACTTCTATCAGGTCAGTTAAAAGGAGTATATAATGGCAAAGAGGATATAAATACAAGATGATGTTAAAACAGTAAAAACGTAAAAAGGACTATAATAAGAGAAGATTAGGCATTAAGTGGATAAATGACATCAAATGAGACACAAAAACCTATTTCAACAGAGGAAATGAAGGGAGGGTGAGAAAACTAATTTAATCTTACTCAATAGATTTGGCCCAGAAGAGAATAACATGCATTCTCAATTCAGTTTAAAATTTTACCTTTTCCTACAGGGAAGTAGAGGGGAAAGGGGATAGTAAACAGGAAGAAGTTAATCATAAAAGTGAAAGCAAAGGTTAAAGTGAATTAAAATTTAAACAACACTCAAAGGGGAAAGGGAACAAAACATTGGTAAGGAGGAGTAAGAGGAAAGAAAATGAAAAGTACAAACAGGAAAAGAGAGCATAAAGGAAAATTCAGATTAATTAATAATCTTAACTATAAATATGAAAGGGATGAGATCTCCCAAAAAAAGCAGAAGTGGACAGTAGATTGGACTAAAAACCTGAATCCTAAATATGTCTGGGCTTTAGTAGTAGTAGTAGTAGTAGTAGTAGTAGTAGTAGTAGTAGAAATGAGAAAGCACTGAGTCTTCGAAGTAAGTATATACTGCTGGGAGATGGAATGGAGATGGAAGACCAGATCTCTGCCTATGATTTGGAAAACTGAAACTAAAAGTAGTGTATATAGTCTGAATTAATGAGGGGACCAAATTAAAAGAAAATACCCCTTAAAAAAGTTTTGCAGTTGTTGAAATGAAAAGGAATAAAAATACAAGCTATGGTGATATAAGTGTAAATATGAAAAAAAAGGTTTGATATCAGGGATATGCTAAACCTAATGTGGTTTAGTGACAGCTACATAAATGTTTGGGTCAAAGAAGGAGGAGGATTTAAAATCATTTGAAAAAATCAAGAGAATGCCTTCATAATATTAGTCTGAAGTAAGAAGATACTATTTTTACACAGTCTGGAAATTAAACATTATAAACAATTATTGTTCAGGAATCACTGAGTGTGTATGTGTATATATGCATATGTATGAGTATGTGTATGTATTTTTGTTTATGTATATATGTATATTTCCACATGTGAATATACATGTGTTTTACATAAATCTATTGCCTACTTATTTAAATTGTTATAGTAATTATTTTCAATGGAATATAGAGAATCACAGAATAAAAGATAGAGGTTAGACACAAAAGTCAATACTAATTGATTTAATATTTGAAGAGGTCTCAAATGTAGATCATCTACTACTGTTTCAACCCCCTTATTTTACAAATAAATAAATTGAGGTCAGTCCAAAGAGATTAAATAGATTATTAATGTTTACAAGGATAATGATTTGGTTGGCAAAGCTGGTATTTTACATGGTATCCTGATCCTGAAATCCAGTATCCCATGAACCAGTGGTCTAGTTTTCACACATTCTAACCATATACCTACATTCAGTAGAATACCCTATATAAATATTTTCCAAAGTGTCTATGTTAGGTTCTCTTTGCCTTCCTAGCTGAATTTTAAATAATAACTTCAAATATTTTCTGTGCTTTATACAATTCAAAAAAAAATACTTTAGTCTTTGGAAGGTAAGAGAAATTTGTATAGTGTTGAATGAGAGGTTTGATAATTGATTAAGATCTCTCTCCCTTTTAAAATCCTCCATCAGGTATTCTACTAGTGTCATTTCTCTCATTTTTTCTCATATTACCTTGATTTTCTCCATTCACTTCAGTGAGGCTTCATTAACATCTTATTTATTTTTAATGTTCTAATATGTTTCTTTTTTTAACTCTCTTAAACTGCAAAATTCTCTATTACTGTTAAAGATTCTCGCATCCTTTAAAGTATTCAAGACTTATAACCCTGACTTTATTTTCTCTTCAACACCATATTCAATTTTTTTGCCAAGCACTGTACTTTGTATTATCAATCCAATATTATCTCTTCTCTCCTCTGACACTATCTCAGCCCTAGTGCAGGTCCTCATCATCTCGGTTCTAGACTATTTCAATAGCGTGCTGGTGGCCTTTTTCAAGTCTCTCTGTTACAGAGAAGACCCTCCCTTTGCCTTCCAAAGTGATTTTCCTAAAACACAGTTCACAGCAGTCCACTACCCTGCTCACCTTCTCTCTAAACTCTAAAGATTCTTAATTGCTATCAATACAGAATTTATATTTGACAATGAAAGCCCACCATAGCCTAGAGCCTTTCCCCTAATTACTTTCTTATCTTTTATTCCCTTATAGGCACTTTGATACAGTGACACTGTGTTATTACTTGCACTTCCACAAAGAAGGCTTCTAAATTCAGCTCTGGGTATTATCTTTAGCTATCTCCTACACCTGCAATGTTCATCCTCCCTCCTAATCTCTATTTCCTGGGTTCTCTGATTTCCTTCAAATCCTAACTAAAATCCCTTATTGTACTCGTAACTTTTCCCATCTTCTAATACCAGTAACTGCCTTCTTTAATTTTTTTCATTTTGACTATATGTTCTTTGTACACATGTATAACATATGCTGCCTTCCCCCAATTAGATTGTGAGCTCGTTGTGGGCAAGGACGGGTTTGTTTCTTTTATTATTTACTGCATTTATGACAGTTCCTGGGAAATAGTTATTGCTCATGCTTTATTTTCAAAAGGGAACATTAAGGGGTAATTTCTTGACTTACTTGCTTTACATACTTGGTATAGACATCCCCCAAACTTAATAATGGGTTTATAGCTTGCCCATTACACTCAACCAAGATTACACTATCTGCTAAATTGGTTTTATTGTGGTGTTGTTACCACATACGATGATCTTTGGAGCTTCAAGTGTAATAATTGGGTGACAGGTAGACACAAAAGGTAGATGAGTAGCCCTTAAAAAGGCTCAGTAAGTCTGCATACCAGAGGTGCTAATCTTTTCTGAATACCCCATACATAACATTACTATTACCACTATTACCACTATAACTATAACTACTCTCTATATTGCAAATTTAGAATTATATAAGATTTTGAAATTAGAAGGAACTTTATCACATTTGACTATTGAAGTATGAGCAGAGGAAAAAGAGTCCTGCATTTAGACTTAGAAAGTCTGTTATCAAATCCTAATTCTGATACTTAATAACTATATGAACTATCTTTTGGATTAATTTTTTCTCTTTTTAAAAGACAGAAGATGGACTAGATAGATGACTTTTTACATGCCTTTAGATCACAAATTTCATGATCCTAAAAGATCATTCTTAGTAAAGCAAGAAAAATTTATAAAATTTCCACTTTACATTTTCCCTAAGGAACTTAAATTTAAGAATTAAATGGTTGATCAAAATAATTTAACTAGCAAAAAGTTAATGCAGTATTTAAATGTAAGTCTCTCTCTCTCTCTCTCTCTCTCTCTCTCTCTCTCTCTCTCTCAGAAACTATACTTCTCTGCTAAGCTTAAATTGGCTCTCAGTTATGTACTCCTAAAACACATTAAAAAAATATATTATACTTTCTGATTGGTCATATGAAGTTTCCAGAAAATCATTTCTGTATTCCTTAGCCAGGTTACCCTGATATAGCTCATCTTCTTAAGGCTGACAAGCATTTTCAGTGAATTAGTCTTCTTTCTATTGAAAAAAAAATAAGTAAAGCAAATAGCATTTTGTATGTCATAAATTTCATTCCTCCAGCATGCTCATTTTACTGTGTTAGATAACTTTCAAGGAGCTTATCTAATTTATTTAGAGAAACGTAGTCCAATGGTTTATTCTTTTGGATGAATTCAGGTATAGAGATTTTTATTATAAGAGATAACTTCTGAAAAGGAATTCACTCTTTGTTGATTATATATCAACACTTACATTTTTCTTTTTACACCATACTAAAATTGGATTCTCAAATATTTTAAAATATATTTTGTCATCTTCTTTTGTATTTAGTCATTTTTGATACTTCTAAAAAGTGGTAAAATAGCACTGAATACTAAGGCAGTTCTGTCACTTGATATCTAAATTTTATCTTAATGTAGCTCTGCATATTCAGAGAAATAAAATGAAGAAACACAATTGGTAATTAGATACAGTCACCTTAAAATTCAAAATAAGGTTGATTCAAAGCATAAAGGCAAAAAATAAAAGATTTCAGTCTTGAATGGAATTATTTTTAATACATTGTCCCTCCACTACAATTTAAAAACTAGTAAAAATGTTAAAGGGGAAGAAAGGAGCAAAATTACATAGTCATCAATAAGTTATAAGGATAAATACAGAATATCATTTTCTTTTCTATGCCATTTAAAATAATCAAGTTTTAATGAGAACTATTGGCTATCTTTATTAGTATTAACACTCAGGAAGTTTGGTGGAAGATGAAGGGCTAAAAGGGCATGAAGGTCAGATGACATGGTGACAATGGAGGAGGGGAAAGTAGGCAGTAGCAAAGTATTGACATCTGGTTTCTTGTAAGTAAGGGTCTATGCTAATTAGTTATGCCCAGCTTTTCATCAGCAATCTCTTTAACCCACTTGAAATCTTCTGTGACCTCATGGTCAAGACTGCTGATCCATACTATATGAAACATTCAATCTAAACAGGCATAAATTATTCAAAGTTACAGTATTTATTTCTAAACTACCAAATGGCTCATAAAGTAGAATAAAGAAAGTTAGAACTATGTGTCCTCACCTATGAAAGCATTTTACCTCTCTTTATTAAGTTGGATAATCATTGCCTAAAGTGAATAAAAAATAAATTTGAAGAAAATCTATAATTGAAAACTGATATCAATTAATGCAAAAACAAGAATCATTTGGCTAAGATTATTTTTTAAAACTAGTCTTCTCCAAATCAAGAGGCTGTGTATAGAGTTAAACTATTCTTTATCATCCTATTCAATTCTACATATTAAATTACACTTAGAAATTAATTTAAATGCATAAAATTCAACTACATTTGTTCTAAAGGTGAAAGAAACTATGATAAATTATAATAATGACATTTAGCAGAGAAGAGGAATTGTTATTCAGTGGCAATCTTAATCTAATGAGAGTTCTCATGGTAATTCTAAAGAAATGGCTAACAGAAGATTTTTTCCTGAAATGTTTTGATTAGAAACCATGTATATGCTTTACACGAATAAGAGAACATTTGTTAAATACATATATATGTTTGTGTATGTGCATATATACACATATATATGCATATATTCATAAATACATCTTTATTTTATTACTATTTGAATGAAACTATTAATTATATTAGATACTATATCTGTTGAATGCCCAAGTTAAATAAACCACCAAATTATTACCTAAGGACAATTTAATCTATTTATATTTATCTTTCTTTGTTCTTTTTTTATTGTTATTGAATCACATCAAATGATAGAAGAGAGAGTAGGTATATTTCTTTTATTCACATATTAATTTAGAAAGATTCTAGTGTTTCCTGATTGCATCTGATACATCTTTTTGTTTAACTTTTATGTATATAAAAAAGATTCTTCTATAGGTATATTTATTTATTTATTTATTGCATTATTGAGTTGTGTTCTTTGTCAAAGAATTTCTTCATAGTTAGTTAATAATGTTACTTTTTTGTTTTTAAATATAATTGATCATTATGATTATTCTAATGAGGAAATATCTTTGCGTCATGGGATAAATTATATTTGTTCATAATAACTGATTGATTGTATGAATTATCATGCTGGGATATTTCTTTCAAAAGCTCCTGGATAGCCATTCATTAATGATATTGGTTTAGAGTTATTCTGAGTTTTATCCATCCTGGTTATTTTGACTAAATTTATTTTTATAAATATAAATCTATTAAGAATCTGATTTCTGCTTCTGGCCAAGATGGAAGAGAGAAGACAGGCACTGGGCTAAGACCTCCTTATCATACCTCATATATAATATGAAACAAAACTCTTAAGAGAAATTAAATCTACAAAACTCAGAAAAAGATGCTAGGAAAACATGTACTTCAAGGCTTGTCTTGGAGGATCGTGGGTAAACTGGGGGCAGAGGGCAGAGAGCTAGACCCGGGGCAGCAGGGAGAGACTGTGACTAACCTAAGATCAGCCACAAAGGCATTGACTGTGGGCCCCAGCCCAAAAGCCAACTGGGAAACGGAGACTTGGGCTGTGAGACTGATAGTCTGGGGCACTCTGTCAGGGCTGGAGATTGAGTTCCAGTGCAGAGAGTTGCAGACTTCAATATGCAGGGCTCCTCTACTCTGGAGAACCTCAGGCTCCACACTTTCACTTCAGCAGAGTCCTCTTCCCAGAATAAACACAGTAACAGTCCCATTCCCTCCTCTCCCCCCCCATCCCCAGGCTCAGGCATGGACTGCAGAAGTCCCTTAGCTGAATAGGGAAAGCAATTACCCAGCCCCAGGGCATAGCACAGATGGTTCAAGGATAAAGGTATCTAGCACTACCCAAACCCCTCCAGGGCCTTGAATCAAGATCACAGAGCAAGCCATCAGCAGTCCCTACTGGCCATCCCACTTGGAATTATTAAACTTAGTGAGTAAAGCCTTTAGGGATCTCAGCACCAAACTTCTGTGAACAGCCCCTTCCCCAACACAAGATCTCAGGAAAAAGAAAAGAGGCCAGCTAGAATGGAGGTCCATAGAAAATTACCTGGAATTTAAAGACCCTAACTCAGAGAGATCTAGAACCTCTGAGGAGAATAGAATTTGGTCTCCAGCCCAGAAAGTCTTCCTTTAAGAAAATCAGAAAGAAGTTTAAAAATAAATTGGAAAATTTGGGAGAGAAAATTAAAACTGTGCAAAAAGAAAATGATTCCTTTGAAAATACAATTGGATAAATGCAAAAGGAAATTAGTTCTCTTGGAACTTCTATTGTTCAAATGAAAAATTCTTTCAAAAATAGAATTTACCAATGAAAAATGTAGTTGCAAAAGGTAAATGAAGAACATCCTTCTCTAAAAAAAAGAATGGAGTCTGTGGAAACTAATGACTTCATGAGTTAACAAGAATGTGTTAAATGAAAGCAAAAAAATTTAAAAAATAGAAGAAAATATAAAATAATTCTTTGACAAAACCACTGACCTCGAGAATAAAAGAAGCAGAAACAACCTGAGAATCATTGGGTTTCCTGAAAATATTGAAGAGAAAAAAAGGATGGATTCAATATTAGAGGATTTAGTGATGGAAAATTGTCCTGACAGATTGGAATAAAAGGGCAAAATAGTTATTGAAAGAATACATTGATCTCCAGAAAGGGAACCCAAAATAAAAATGCCAAGGAAGGAATAGTGTGGCCAATTTCCAGAATTATTATATAAAAGTTTAAACTCTGCAAGCCGCCAGAAAGAAACAATTTAGATAACAAGAGACCACAGTAAGGATTACACAGGACCTGGCTGCATCAACATTAAGGGATCTAAGGGCCAAGAAGGTGATATTCCAAGAAGCAAGGGAGGTTGGAATGCAGCCAAGGATTCACTAACTGGCAAAATTGAGTCTTCTTTTCCTAGGGAAAAGATGGACATTTAATAAGATAGGAGACTTCCAACTTTTCCTGATGAAAAGACAAGAACTTAATAGAAAATTTAGACTTCAAACAGGAGACCCAAGAGACACATGAAAAGGTAAAAAAAAAAGGTAAAGAAAAAAAGCTACTATCCAATAAGGTAAAACTGGTTATATCCCTTGCTGGGAGGAAGACTCTAATAACTGTCGTGAATTATAACTCTGTTAGAGAGTGTACTTAGCCATAAGTGATGCATACTAAAGATTTTTCTGTGACTCACATAGAATTATTTAAAAACCCTAACTCCTTAAAAAGGGGAGCATAGTAGAGAGATGGGAGGAAGGAGGAGATTGGATGGAGTAAATCTCCTTACATTATGTAGTACAAAGAACCTATTGCAATAGAGGGGAAGAAGGGAGAAGGTGAGATGCACCTGAATCTTACTCTGATCAGATTTGGCTTAATGTTAAAATACATATATACATAAACTTAGTTAAGTTAAGAAACTTATTTTACCTTTCGAGTATTAAAAGGGGGAAAGGGAAGGAGTGAGAATAGGGGAATTAACAGAACGAAGGGAAGGAAGAAGGGGCAAAGAGAAAGGGGAAAGAAAAGGGAGGAGGACTGTATATAGGAGGGCAAACACACTGAAGGTTGTGGTATTCAGAAACAAAATACTGGGGAACATGGATAAAGTGAAAAAAAGGAGGAAATATAAACAGAGAGAAGATAGCATGGAGCATAATAAAGAGTTAGGGATTATAAATTTGAATATGAATGTGATGAACTCTCCCTTAAAAAAAGTGGATTAAAAAACAGAATACTACAATATGTTGCTTACAAGAAACTCATTTGAAGTAGAGAGAGATACATATAGAGTAAAGGTAAAAGGTTGGAGCAAAATATGTTTTGCTTCAGCTGAAGTAAAAAAAGCAGGGGGAAAAATCCTTATCTCCAACAAAGCAACTGCAGAAACAGATATCATTAAAAGAGACAAGGAAGGAAGTTATATGCTCCTAAAAGGTACCATAGCCAATAAAATAATTCAAGTACTAAATATGTATGCACCAAATGGTATAGCATCCAAATTCTCAGAGAAGTTGAAGGAATTACAGGAAGATATAGAAAGCAAAACTCTACTCATGGGTGAACTCAACTCTAAGATTTAAATAAATCTAACATAAAATAAAAAAAAAAACAACAGAAGTTAAGGAAGTAAGTAGAATGTTAGAAAACCTAGACATGATAGACCTATGGAGGTAATTCCATGAGGAAATAAAGGAATATTAGTTTTTTCTGCAGCACATGGCACTTACACAAAAATTGATTTTATATAGGGCATCAAAACCTAATAATCACTTGCAGAAAGGCAGAAATGAGAAGATACATCTTTCTCAGATCACAATGCATTAAAAAATCAGATGCGATATTGGTTCAAGGAGATATATACCCAAAACTAATTAGAAACTTCATAAATAACCTCATTTTAAAGAATTAGTGGATCAAACATCAAACTATAGAAAGAATTAATTATTTCATCCTAGATAATGACAATAATGAAACAACATACCAAAACATATGGGATACAGCCCATGCAACTGTTAGGGAATTATTATATATTTAAATGCTTTCATAAATAAATTAGAGAAAGAGGAAATCAACGAACTAATTATGCAACTAAAAATAGAGAAAAGACAAATTAAGTACAAAATTAGAAATTCTAAAAATTAAAGGAGAAATTAATAAAATCAAAAGCACAAAAACTATTGAAATAGTGAAAAAAAACACCAATTGGTGCTATGAAAAAACCAAGAATACTGATAAAACTCTGGTTAATTTGATGAAAAAAGAAAGAAGTAAACCAAATTGCTAGTATCATAAATGAAAAAGGTGAACTCACCACCAATGAATGAGGAAATGATAGTAACATTTCAGAAATTAATTTATCCCAACTCTATGCAAACACAATTGATGCTCTAAATGAAATGGATGAATATTTGCAAAACTAAAAGTTGTTCAGGTTAAATGAAGAGGAAATTAAATGCCTAAATAACCATATCTCAAAAAAAAAAGAAATTTAACAAACCATTATTGAACTCCGTAAGAAAAAAAAATCAACAAGATCAGATGAATTCAAAAGTGAATTGTATCAAACATTTAAGGAACAATTGCTTCCAATTATATATAAACTCTTTGGAAGAATTAGTGAAGATGGAACTCTGTCTACCTCTGGATATGATACCCAATATGGTGCTGATACCTAAACCAGCAAGAGTTAAAATAGAGAAAGAAAATTATAGACCTATCTCCCTGATGAATATAGTATCAAAATCTTAAATAAAATCTTAGCAAAATGATTACAAGTTATTACTAAGATAACACATTATGATCAAGTGGGATTTATCTCAGGAATGGAGGGTTGGTTTAATATTAGGAAAATGTTAGCATAATCAATTATATCAACAACAAACCTATCAGAAATCATATGATTATTTCAATAGATGCTGAAAAACTTTTGAAAAAATACAGCACCCATCCCTACTAAAAACACTGGAAAGTGTAGGAATAAATGGACTGTTCCTTAGAATATTAAGCAGTATCTGAAACCATAATAGAGCATGATATTCAATCAGGAGAAGTTACAGGCATTCCCAATTAAATCAGCAGTGAAATAAGGATGTCCATTATCACTACTAATGTTCTATATTGTATTAGAAATGTTAGCATCAGAAATTAAGAGAAGAAAAAGAAATTGAAGGAATTAAAATTGGGAAGGATGACACAAAACTCTCACTCTTTGCAGATGACATGATGGTATACTTAGAGAATCCCAAAAAATCATCTAAAAAACTACCAGAAATAATTAGCAACTTTAGCAAAGTTACAAGATACAAAATAAACACTCATAAATTATCATCTCTATATATGACTAACATGATACAGCAGAAAGAGCTAGAAAGAAATATCCCATTAAAAGTAACTTCACACAATATAAACTACTTGGGAGTTCACCTGCCAAAGAAGACTCAGAAACTTTTTGAAAATAATTACAAAATACTTCTCACACAAATAAAATCAGATTTAAATAACTGGGCAATTATCAACTGCTCATGAATTGGCCCAGTTAATATAATAAAAATTACAATTCTACCTAAATTAAACTACTTATTTAATGTCCAACCAAACAAATTCCCAAGAAATTACTTTAATGAATTGGACAAAAATAAGTAAATTCATATGGAAAAAAGTCAAGGATTTCCAGGGATTCAATGAAAAATAAAGTTTAAAAGAAGGTGGTTAAGCCCTAACAGATCTAAAATTGTATTAAAGCACGAGTCACCAAAACCATCTGGTATTGGCTAAGAAACAGAGGAGTAGATCAGTGGAATAGACTAGGTGCAATAGCAGAAATGATTATAGTAATCTGCTGTTTCATAAACCCAAAGAATCCAGCTATTGGATAAAAACTCTCCCTTTGATAAAAAGTGTTGGGAACATTGGAAATTGGTATGGAAGAACCTTAGATTAGTCCAACACCTAAGACCCTTTACCAAGATAAGATCCAAATGGATACAGGATTTAGACATTAAAAAATAATATTATAAGCAAATTAGAAGATCAAGGAATAGCTTATCTGTCAGACCTATGGAAAGGGAAGTAGTTTAATACCAAGGAAGAGATGGAGAACATCACTAAAATAAGCCAGATGATTTCGATTACATTAAATTCTAAAGCATTTGCACAGACAAAACCACTGCAACCAAGATGTAAAGAAATGTAAATTGGGAAACAATTTTACAACTAGTATTTCTGACAAATGATTTATTTCTAAAATATACACAGAACTGAGTCAAAAAAAAAAAACACTAGTCATTCCT
The DNA here is from genome assembly GCF_037893015.1 of Macrotis lagotis. Classification (NCBI taxonomy): domain Eukaryota; kingdom Metazoa; phylum Chordata; class Mammalia; order Peramelemorphia; family Peramelidae; genus Macrotis; species Macrotis lagotis. The sequence continues at coordinate 173,091,844 of NC_133663.1, read as the reverse complement.
TAACTAACAAATGGTCAAAGTATATGCAAAGGCAATTTACAGATGCGGAAATCAAACTGATCCATAGTCATATGAAAAATAGCTCTAAATCACAAGTTACTAGAGAAATGCAATTTAAAGCGTCTCTGATATAACACCTCACACCTCTAGGACTGGTCAATATGACCAGAAAGGACAATGATCAATGTTGTAAGGGATATGGGAAATCTGGAATACTAATACATTGTTGGTGGAGCTGTGAACTCATCCAAACTTTCTGGAGATCAATTTGGAATTATGCTCAAAGGACAACAAAAATGTGCTTTCCATTGGATCCAACAGTACTACTACTGTGTCTAAACCCTGAAGAGATTATGGAAAAGGGTGAAAACATCACTTGTAGAAAAATATTCAAAGCAGCCCTGCTTGTGGTGGCAAAGAATTGGAAATTAAGTGAATATCCATCAATTGGTGAATGGCTTAATAAACTGTATTATATATACGTGATAGAACACTATTGTTTTATATAAACTAGGAGGGATGGGAATTCAGGGAAGCATGGAAGGATTTGCATTAACTGATGCTGAGTGAGAGGAGCAGAAACAGATAAACATTTCACACTCTAACTGCAACATGGGGGTGATCACCAACCCTGATGGACTTGCTAGTTCCATCAGTGCGACAATCTGGGACAATTTCAGGCTATCTGTGATGGAGAATGCCATCTGTATCCAGAGAAAGAATTGTGGAGTTTGAACAAAGACCAAAACTATTACCTTTAATTTAAACAAAAAACCTGTTATCTAATTATGTAATTATACTTTTTTTTGTTTTCCTTAAGGATGTGATTTCTGTCTCGTCACATTCAACTTAGATCAATGTATATCATGGAAATAATATGAAGACTAACAGACTGCCTTCTGTGAGCGGGGAAGTGGGGTCAGAGGAGCGCAGTGAGAATAGGGGGAAAATTGTAAAATTCAAAATAAATAAATACATTTTAAAAAAGAATCTGATTTCTTCCTCAAGTGTTTAGAAAATATTCTTGTTCTTCTTCTTTACAGTTTGAAAGAATCTGTAAATCATTTAAAAACCAGATCCCATTCTTTCTTGCACACAGTCCACATATACTTTGGTCATTATAATTTCTATCTCGTTTTCTTAGATTGGTTCATTTTAACCCACTGTTTGAACTTCTGTCCAGTTTTTCAGTTTCCTTTTAATTAAAGTATTTATTTCTTTTCTGTTCTAAATTTTGCTAGTGGATACTTTAATATTTTATTGTTTTTTTCTGGTTTCATTGTGATTTCAAATTTTTTATTTTATTTACATATTTTGTACCCTTTTCTTATTAATCACATTGTTTATATGTTTTTCAATTTTATTATTTTTCAAAGAATTAACTTCTATTTTTATTTATTTATTTTTTATTCTTTTAGATTTAGATTTAAATTTTATTTTAGATTTCTTAACTTTTTGACTTTCTCAATTTTAAATTCATTTTTATTTATATTTAATTTTTACTGCAATCTCAGGTAATTTCAGTCTTTTATTTTCTTTTATTCCTCTATAAGTCATTTCTTTATGACTTTCCCTTTGAGGGAGATTTTCTGGGGCTCTAAACTTCAAAATTATCTTAGTCTCCTCTCGTGTTAGATAATTCTTATTCTATCTACTACCTTTTTTCTCTGTACTAGGTGATTTCTAAGGCAGAGAGAATTGGCCGCAGCTGAATGATGGGCTTTTCCCCTCAAAATTAGTGAAGTGTCAAAGAGCTGAACACCTGTGTCAATCCAGTTCCCTCTAATTTTCAGACCTAACATGACTAATATACAGTGCTGTCTTAGTCTAAGCAATTTATTGTCTTTTTGTCATCTGCTGCATGAGGAAATAGGATAAGGAATGGTAAAGTTAGCTTTTGTCATAAAATGGTGGATCAGCTTTTTAGCAATTCTGCTCAAGAATGTTGGAGAGTTCTAATGATTAACTATATTTATTGTGTTTGAAACTTGTTACGTTTCTTGGTATCCAAGAATGAGGGACAAGTGAAATTACTTTTTAAACTTGTATGTGATTTTTATTTTTGATAGTCTTGATCGTTCACTGATATTTGATGGAATCTCCCAATTTTGATTTTCACAGATGTTTTGCCTCACTCTATTTTTTTCACAGTCAACCCATTAATCCCTCTTGGACATTCTCATATTACTCAGTTCCATGGGTGAAAAATAGTGTCATACAGGGGCAGCTAGGTGGCACAGTGGATAGAGCACTGGCGCTGGAGTCAGGAATACCTGACTTCAGATATTTAATAATTACCTAGTTGTGTGGCCTTGGGCAAGCCACTTAACTCCATTTGCCTTACAAAAACTTAAAAACAACAAAAAAAAAAATAGTGTCATATAAGTGTGATTGACTTTTGTCCTGTTAAACTCACAACTCCTAAATAATAATTCCACTTCTCAATCACTCACCAGCCTACACGCCCTCAACAAGAGCAGCAACAATTATATACCACATGCCTCGTTTTTATTTTTTCAGTTATTACTTACTGAATATTATTACTTGCTTTCTATATTTATCTATTCATGCATATATATTTAACATTTGTATTCTTAATACTTTCCACAGTTGATTTAGCATAATAATTTTTTAAAATTACTTCATTCTTTCTAATTAAATGACTATAAATTTTGAATTTATTGCTTTTCTAATTAGCAAAATATATTGGTTAGTAGTATTAATACAATACACACATGGCATATAAATTTTCAAAGATTTGAGCACAATATAAAGTACTTGGCATCAAAAAGTTTAGGTTAAAATTTTTATCTCTTCATTTATTAAAGGTAGCACTGATTCTACTGGTAGAGATCAGAACTCATCCATTTTTTGTTCTATGGAATTATATTTTTGCCATAAATATTTCTTATATTATAGTTTCAATGCTCCAAAAACTGTCTTTTGTTCCTGTTGATATTTTTACCAATACAAATGCAACATGTTAGCTCTTCATCATTTTTATTAAGTGGTAAATTTAACTTTACTTTTTTTCTTTACATATTTCCTTGTCATTCATTTTAGCCCTACTTTTCATATTCATGTCACCATTGGTACCAAACTTGAGTCTTTGCTCTTTAATTCCTTTAAATTTTGATTATCCTAGATTGTCGAATTCAGTGATTTATAACAATATATCAACACTGAAAGATACTACTGATTAATAGGTGATTTTTATGGGATATAAAATGGTGACACATTGAAATTGGCTCTTGAAAATAAATCCACATATAATATGGTTAGCAGCAGTTCATCAACTTAGTATATCAGTGGTACCAGTCAAATATCAATTATCATTATATTTGTGTGTTTGGAAATGCTGATTTTTGCAGCTTTACTAGTTCATGTAATGCCAAGTAAATAAGCTTTTATTTTATATAAATACATATTTACATATCATATTTTTATACATATGCATGTAAAATCATTTCTGTCCCTATTCTATTCATATTTAGATGGTATATAAAGTACCAGTAAATTTACTCTTATGTATTATACTTGGATGATTGTTTTTATTATCACATTCAACAAAGCTAACTAAAAACTGTAGTACTGAAATAGAAATGCCAATTCTTAATTTGCCAAATGTTTGCAGGGAATTTGAAAATTTTCTCCAAAGTAACAAATTTGCATAGACACATCTGCATTCTGATCAGCATGTGAAACTCTGTAAAACTGGGCTGTTCCACCAGTATCAGATCTAAGGAAAACTGAGCTATAGAGCATGTACACACACACACACACACACACACACACACACACACACACACACGCACACACACACACGCACACACACGCACACAAACGCACACAAATACAAGCAATGTTGCCTAGCTTTCTACATATTATACCAAGAAAATAAATCAAAAGTTCCCAAGAGTCAAGGTAATGGAAGCATTCTAAGTCTCTAAAGAGCATTAGGATTTCTGACCTAGGAAAATCTGAGGGGACTTTCCTATTATTATTTACTGTTTGTCTCTATTGTTTGTTCACCAATGGCTTACATTTTTACAAGTTATGTCCCAATTCTAATATGATGTGTTTGAATGTCTTTACCTTGTCTTGAGAATAATATTTATGATTTTCAAAGATAACCTCAAGTCTGGACATGTTAGTAATATAGATAGAAATGAAATACAGCATAACAAGAAGAATCCAAATTGCCTAATGTTGCAGTTCCTGAAGATGAATATGCTTATCTTGCAATCAATATGGCTGAAATTATCAGTATCTATCATGTAAACTACCAATGACAAACTATATGGTCCAAACATCTTTCAAATGACTGTGCCCTATGTTTAAATATGGTCTATTCCCTACAAAGAGTACACATTGTCAATTTTAATCTACAAAGAACATGTTCAATTAGAGGTCACCCAACTGAACTCTCTCAAAATTTTTCAAAACACAACTTTAAAGTAACAGTTTATACAAAATTCTGGAAAAATAAATCCAACAAAATGTCAGGATGAGAAATGGTTTTCAGGTTAAGAAAATGTAAGAAGTCTGCAGAAGAAATTTCAGACGCAAGGGTGGATGCCTGTCTAGAGCACTCACATGCAATGTCAGCGATAGTAGTTGTACCAGCGATTGCAAAAGTTGTCATCTCAGAAACAATAAGGGGATTGATTATAAGGGATTCTTTGATGGTACTGGGTACAACTGGCTCTGACTGAAATCTCTATTGCCCATACAATCTTGTGTGTCAAACTTCCAGAGTGAGTCAAAGTGCTGGTGATCATTCACAAGTGAGTAGGAACTTTGAATGCAGTATAAAAGTAAAGAGAATACTAGAGCTTATAGCTCTGATTACCAGGAACCCATTCTGATTAAATTACAGAGACACAAGGAGAGCAGTGATGAAACCTTTCCTCGTATAAAATCACCTCTGAAGCAACAAAAACTAATACATTCAGAACTAACTCTGAAAATAGGAGCACAAAAAAGCCTGAATCTTGTGACAGTACCTCCCCACTTCCAGGTGAATAGAAGTCAACAGTAATCAAAGTTCAATGTAAAGAAATAGTCTCAAAAACTGAGCAAACAGTTCCTGGTGGAGCCAAGATGGTGGTGTGATGCTAACATGCTCCTGGAGCTTTTCCTTACAGAAGATGAATGAAGCTTCTGCTCTGAAATTCAAACTACAAATCCCATCAAGGAAAAGAGAAGATTCAAAGAAGTTTTGAACTGGAGACATCATAGAGGATCTTCAGTGAAGGTGTCTCCTTGGGGGAAAAGTGGAAGTAAAGACCAGGAGGTGTGGGGGTGGGGGAAGCCAGCAGGACGATTTTAGCCAAATGTAATTCAGGTTCCGACAGTTTAAAAACAGTAGAGTTCCTGGAAGCTAAATAGCAAGCAAGGAGGGAGGACTTCAGCCCCAAACAAACTCTGATCCCTGAGAACACCGGGGTAAAAGACAGGACTGGGTCAGGAACAAACCACTGTTAAGTCAGAACCTGGATATAAGTGGGGGGGGGGGCATTTTTGCAAATGCAAGACCTGAACTGCCATAACATCTTAGGCAATGGCAAGACCCAGGCAACACACACACACACACACACATATATATATATATATATATATATACATATATATATATATACATATATATATATGTATATATATATATATATATATATATGTGTGTATATGTATGTATGTATGTATGTATTGGATCAGTACTCCCAATACCCCAGGAGCAGAGATAAAAAAGCAAAGATGAATAAAAAAGCTAAAAGAGCACTCACTATAGAAAAAGTACTTTACAAAGATGATAGCAGTCATCTAAGGAAGAAAGCAGTGAAAAATCACTCACAAGGGAAGTATCAAAACAGTCTATATATTGTACTCAAATACAAAAGTCCATTAAAGATTATAAAAGGTAATTCAAAAACCAAAGAAGACAGGAAGAAAAAAGATAGAATAAAGAAATGAGAGTCATGAAGGAAAATTATGAAACATTGATCAAAGAAATCAATTCTGTTAAAAGTAAAAATAACCAACTGGAAAAGGAAACAGAGAAGTGAGTGGAATATTCTGTCTTAAGAGTTAGTATTTCTATTGAAGTCCTCTCAGGGCTAAAAGTCATTAAAAAAAGACAGACTATTACCTTTAGATTATTCTTAGAAAAGGGAGAGAGGCCTTGCATTATGATGTTGCTAGGGAGGGGAATAGTGAAAATAGTGGAAAACTTCCAGAAAAGAGACCTTGCAGTCTTAGTTAGCCACCTGTTTGATAATGGACTGTGAGAACAGTAGCCTGACTTCTCTGGTTTGATAAGTGCTAAACTAAGAGGACATTGCATACTCAGATATTAAGTCATTAAATAGAAGGTCATTAGAAATCTTCTTCTGATACCCTTGCCATCTGGATGGTGAGTTAATATTTTGTGGAAAACCTTTTATTCTTCTCTTTGTTTCTGAGTAGATTCATGAAAATATTGTCACTCTGAAAACCTTAACCAATCAGGTTGGAAGAGAGAGGTGGGAATCCTGCTAGGCCATATAATCTTGCTTGACTGTCACCTCAGAGAAGCTCCTTAATCTTCACTGCCTTTGTGAAACTTGGGGGTGCCCTTTTCTTGAGAAAAGCCAAAATAAACTTTCCTTTTGATCAGAGGATTCTATACATACATACATACATACATACATATATATACATACATATATATATATATATATACATATTTGTTTTAAGTGGATTTTTATCCCACACAGAAGCTAACAGAAGTAAATAAAATCCTAAAGATTAGAACTGAACAAAGAGAAAACAACAAATCTATAAGACTACAAGATAATATTAACCAAAATAAAAAGACTGGAGAAATTGAAGAAAATGTAAAATACCTACTAGGGAAAATAAATGACCTGGAAAATGGATCCAGGAAAGAGAATCTGTGAATCATCTGACTGCCAGAAAGACTGGATCAAGAAAAGTTCATGGAAAATATCATAAAGGAAATTACAAGGGAAAACTCTCCAAATCAAGTAGAACAAGATAACAATATAACTATTGAAAGAATCCACAGAACCCCTGCAGAAAGATATCCCAGAAATAAAAGCTCCAAAGCTGCAATAGTCAAATTCCAGAACTCTCAAATAAAGGAGACAATGCTGCAAGCAGCAAAAAAGAACACAATTCAAATAAAAGGAAACAATCGTATTCACCCCCTATTCCCTTCACTCAACCTTAACAATGTTGGATCAGAAGACTGGAACAGCATATTTCAAAGAGCAAAAGACCTCATATTACAACCCAGAATGTACAACCCTGCAAAATTCAGCATATATTGTCTGGGGAAATGATGGATTTTTAATGAAAGGGAGGATTTGCAGGATTTCCTGATACAAAAACCAGAACTGAACAGTTAATTGCATAGTCAAATACACAAATCAAGTGTTCCATAAGAAGGTAATTGAAAAGGGGATGGGAAAAACAAAACAAAAAAACAAATGTTAGTCAAGACCATTAAATTGTATACAACCATAAAAGGGAAGATATAACACTTCCTTTTTTATTTTCATCCATTTGTACTTTCATATTTCCAAGTTAAAAAATTTCCCTCTACCTTTCCTTTCCAGCCCCCTTCCCTCAGCATTTTGCATACTTATTTTGTTAAACATATTTACAAATTAGTAATTTTTGGCATTAGGAATTAGGATACATAAGAGATAATTTTTACAGTGTTCATCAGATTTGATAGGATTTTCTTCTGTGTGTTCTGTTTTATTTTATTTTTCTTCCTCTTGTTCGGGATAAAATAGACCATTAAAAAGTGCAATACAGTTGTCCCAATTCTCTAATCTGTCTAGACTCTAGAGGAGTTGTTTCTATCAAGGTTATTCATCTCATAAAGTTCTTTATATGTACATTGTTCTCTTGGCTCTAATCCTTTCTGTCAGAATCAGATGCCATAATTCTTCCCATGTTTCTCTAGAATTCATCCATTAGTGGTTTCTTATACAATAATATTATTCCATATTATTCATGCACCATAATTCGTTTAACCATACCTCAATTTCCAATTCATTGCCACTACAAAAAGTTCTGCTATTAATATTTTGGAACATGTAGGACTTTTACCATCTTTCAAAATTTCTTCTGGATACAGTTCTAAAAGTGGAATTCCTGGGTCAAAGGATAAGAAGATTTTTATGACTCTTTGGGCATAGGCCCATATTGCTCTCCAGAAAGACTGGATCTATTCACAACTCCACATGCAAACCATCAATGTCCCAATCCTCCCACAATCACTCCAACATTGATAATCTTCTCCTTTTCTGATCTGGGCTAATCTTTTTTTTTGTTTTGTTTTTTGAAAAGTAGTGGGATTAAGTGACTTGCCCAAGGTCACAAAGGTAAGTAATTATTAAGTGTCTGAGGCCGAATTTGAACTCAGGTCCTCCTGACTCCAGGACTGGTGCTCTAGCCACTGGGTCACCTAACTGCCCTGACCTAGGTTAATCAAATAGGTGTGAGATGATACCTCATTGTTGTTTTAGTTTGCATTTCTCTAATCAATACAGATTTCAAGCATTTTTTCATATGATTATATATATAGCTTTTTTCTTCATTTGAACACAGTCTGTTCATATTCTTTGACCATATAACAATTGGAGAATGATTTGTGACCTTATAAATTTGATGCAATTCTCTATATATTTTAGAAATGATACATTTATCAGAAGTCCTGAAGATTGTTTCCCCAGCTTTCTGCTTTTCATCTAATTTTGGCCATATTGATTTTATTAGTATATTTATTAGTATAAAATATTTTTCATTTAATAAAATCAAAATCATTCTTTTTTGCATTTTATAATGTGCTCTAATTCTTGTTGGTCATAAATTTATCCCTTTTACATTGATCAGATCGATAAGGTATTTTTTTGGTCTATTAATTTATCTTTAGTTTTGCTATTTATATGTAAAGCCTGTATCCATTTTGACCTTATTTTGGTATAGGGTATGAGATGTGGATCTGTGACTAGTTTTTGCTATACTATTTTCCAGTTTCCTCAATTTTTTTTTGTTAATTAGTGAGTTTTTATTCCAATGGCTAATGTCTTTAGGTTTGTCAAATCGTACATTGCTGTAGTTATTTCATGAAATTTCTTCTGAACCTGTCCTAATACATAGATCCATTACTCTATTTTTTTAAACCAGTAACAGACATTTTTGATGACTGCCACTTTATAGTATTGTTTTAGAGCTGGTAGAGCTAGGTCTCTTTCTTTCACTTTTTTTTTTCATCAGTTTCCTTGCTATTCTTGACCTTTTGTTGCTCCAGATGAATTTTGTTACTGTTTTTTTCCTAGCTTGGTAAAGTAGTAATTTGGGAGTTTGATCTGTATGGTACTAAATAAGTAATTTAATTTGAGTAGAATTGTCACTTTTATTATATTATCTTGACCTAACCATGGACATTTGTCATTTCTCCAATTATTTAGATCTGACTTTGGGTGAGGAGATCTTTATAATTGTTTTCATATTTTCTTGGTTTGATTTGGGAGGTAGATTCTCAAGTATTTAAAGTTTAAATGGAATTTCTCTTTCTATCTCCTGCTCTTGGGTTTGTTGTTCATATTTAAAAATGCTGATGATTTACGTGGGTTTATTTTATATCCTGCTGCTTGGTTTTAGAGAGATACTATTTATTATTTTAAGGCAAATTCCTTTTATTCTTAAACTTTCTAAAGTTTTTATTAGGAATTGATATTGTATGTTATCAAAGGTTTTTTCAGCATTTATTGAGATGATCATGATTTTTGTTGGTTTCACTATTGATATGTTTAATTATGTTGAGTGTTTTCCTAATGTTGAACCATCCTTTCCTCCCTGGTATAAATCCAACCTTATCATGGTGTATTAACCTTGTAGTAACTTGCTGTTGTCTCACTACTAAAATTTTATTTAAGATTTTGGCATCAATATTAATTAGGGTGATTGGTCTACAATTTTCTTTGTCTTTTTTGTTTCTTCTTGGTTTAGGTAGCAGCAACCAGCTGGTGTCATGAAAAGCATATGGCAGAACTCCTTCCTTTCCTATTTTTTAAATAGTTTATGCAGAATAGGAATTAATTATTCTTTAAATGTTGGTAGAATTCACTTGTAAATCCATCTGGCCCTGGAGACTTTTCCTTAGGAAGTTTATTGATGGTTCTTCAATTTCTTTTATGAAATGGGGTTATTAAAGTAAGCTTTTTCCTCTTCTGTAATCTGGGCAATTTGTATTTTTGTAAATATTCATTTATTTCACTCCAAGTTGTCCAATTTATTGGCACATGGTTTGGCAAAGTAGCCCTGAATTATCACTTTAATGTCTTCCTCACTGGTTGTTTGTTCACTCTTTTCATTTTTGATACTGGTAAATTTGCTTATGTTCTTTATTTTTTTAAATCTGATTAATCAGAGGTTTGTCTATTTTCTTGGCTTTTTCACAAAACCAACTTTTAGTTTTATTTATGAAATAAATGGTTTTCTTGCTTTTCATTATATTTATCTCTCCCTTTATTTTTCAGAATTTGTAATTTGGTATTTAATTGGGCTTGTTTAACCTGTTCTTGTTCTAGCTTTTTTTAGTTGCATACCCAATTCATTGATCTCCTCTTTTTCTACTTGATTCATATGGGAATTTAGAGTGATATAAAGTTTCACCTCAACACTGCCATGGCTGCATCCCATAAATTTTGGTATGATGTCTCATTATTATCATTTTCTTGGATATGATTATTGATTATTTCCTATTACTTTTGTTGGTTGGTCCACCCATTAAGATATAATTATTTAATTTCCAATTAGTCCTTGAAAGCAAGAAAATCATTGATCTCATAAATAAAATTAAGAGTTGGTTTTATGAAAAACCCAATAAAATAGACAAACTTTTAGTTAATATTATTTTAAAAAAGAAGATAACCAAATTACCAGTATCAAAAATGAAAAGTGTCACCTAATGACCAATGAGTAGGAAATTAAAGAGAATTCATGACTACTTTGCTGAACTGTAGACCAATAAATTGTTAACTTGAGTGAAATGGATGAATATTGACAAAAATGCAAGCTGCCTAAATTAACAGAAGTGGTAAGAAATTACTTAAATTACCCCATTTCTGAAAAAGAAATTGAAGAAACCATTAATAATCTCCCTAAAAAAGTCTCCAAGTCCAGATGGATTTATATGTCAAGCATTTAAGGACCAATTATTTCCTATTCTACATAGAATGCTTTTAAAAATAGTAAAAGGAGTTCAGTCAAACTCTTTTTATGACACCAACATGTGTCATACCTAAACCAGGAACAACCAAAACAAAGAAACCTATAGACCAATCTCCCTAATGAATATTGTTGCAAAAATCTTAAATAAAATTTTAGCAATGAAATTACATGTTATTAGCAGGATAAGACAATATTAAATACTTGGAAATCTACCTCACAAGACAAACCCAGAAACTGTATGAACAAAATTACAAAGCACTTCTCACCCAATTAAACTCAGATTTAAATAATTGGAAAAATGCTAAATGTTCATGTTTAGGTCAAGATAATATAATAAAGACAATTTCTACCCCAATTAAAATACTTATTCAGTGCCATACAGATCAAACTGCCAAATAATTACTTGTAAAACTAGAAAAAAAACAGTAACAAAATTCATCTGGAGCAAGAAATGATCAACAACAGCAAAGGAAATGATGAAAAAAAAATGTAAAGGAAGGTGGCCTAGCTCTTCCATATCTAAAACTACACTATAAAGCATCAGTCATTAAAACTGCTTGTTACTGGTTAAGAAATAGAATAATAGATCAGTGGATTAGGATAGGTTCAACAGATATTACAGTAAATGGCTACAGCAATCTGCAATTTGACAAACCCAAAATCATCAGCTTCTGGGATAAGAACTCAGTATTTGACAAAAATTGTTGGGAAAACTGGAAAATTGTGTGGTAGGAACTAAGCATAGATCTATATCTCAAATTGTATATCAAAATAAGGTCAGAATGGTTACAGGATTTAGACAAAAAGGAGTGATACCATAGATAATTCAATAGAGCACAAAGTACTCTATCTATGTGATCTATGGAAAAGGGATAAATTTATGACCAAACACCAATTAGAGCACAATATAAACTGCAAAATGCATGGTTTTGACTATATTAAATTTTAAAAGTTTTTGCACTAATAAAACCAATTCTGCCAAAAATAGCTGAAATGCAGAAAGTTGGGAAACAGTCTTCACAACCAGGAGTTCTGAGAAAGGTCTCATTTCCAAAATACATAGAAAATTGAATCAAATTTATAAGATCACATGTCATTCCCCAGTTGATAAATGGTCAAAGGACATAGACAGTTTTCAAATGAAGGAATTAACATTATATATAATCATAAGTAAAAAATGCTCCAAATCACTACCTATTAGAGAAATGCAAATTACAACAAAAATGAGGTATCATCTCACACCTACTAGATTGGCCAGATAAGAAAAAGGGAAGATGATCAATGTTAGAGAGGCTGTGGAAGATGGGAACATTGATGTTTTGCTGGTAGAGTTGTGAACAGATCCGACCTTTCTGGAGAGCAATATGGAACAAAGAGCAAAGAACAATAAAACTGTTCATAACCTTTTACTCAGCAATTCCAGTTCTAGGTCTATATCCAGAAAACATTATAAAAATGGGAAAAGTACTACCTGATCCAAAATATTTATAGTACCTCTTTTTTTTTAAATTTGCAGCAATGGGGTTAAGTGACTTGTCTGAGGTCACACAGCTAGGCAATTATTAAGTGCTTTAGATCATATTTAAACTCAGGTCCTCCTGACTTCAGGCCAGGGCTTTATCCATTGTGCCACCTAGCTGCCCCATAGCAGTTCTTTTTGTCATGGCAAAAATTGGAAATTGAGGAAATGTCCATCAAGTGTGCAATGCCTAAACAAGTTATGGTACATGAATACTATGTAATACTATTGTTTTATAAGAAAACATAAAAGGTAAGACGCTAGAGAAGCATTAAATGACTTCCGTGTTTGAGGTTGAGTGAAGGGATTAGAACCAAGAAAACATGCACATCAGAACCAACATTATGAGATGAACAACCTTGATGGAAGCAACTCTTCTTGGCAGAGACCTAGCTCAACTGTATTTGATTGGTTATCTACTATATTATCCCCAATCATATGTAGAAAAACAAAATAAAATAAAACACACATAAAAAAACAACCCTTCCAAATCTGATGAACACTTCAAAAAATTATCTGTTATGTATCTCTTTCCCTTAATCCTAATTCCTCATGCCCAAAATGACTAATTTGTGAACATTTTAAAAATAAAAATGCATGTAAAAAGCTAGCCTGATTGTTCCTTGCTGAAGAAGGGGGGGGGGCAGGAAGGGAGGGTGAGAAAAATTTTGTAACTTGGAAATATTCATGTACATATAGATGAAAATAAATGAATATTTTTTTAAAAAGCTAGCCTTGTGCAAATGGATGCTAGTGAGCAGTGCATGAAAAAATCAAGACACATTAAAGCAGTCAGAAAAATAAAAACTGGAAGAAAACGTAAAATATTCTATCAGATTAAAAAAATTTGACTCAGAAAATAAGTAAAGAGATTATTTAAGATTTATAGGACTTTCTGAAAGCCAAATCAATGAAAAATTATTAATAGCAAATTTTAAGAAAATATTATTGAAAACTGTGTTAGAAATCAAAGATAAGGCAAATTAAAAGAATTCAGTGATTATCTCCTAAAAGGGATCCCATAATGAAAGCTACTGGAAATTTTACAGTCAAATTACTGAGCTCCTATCTCAAGGAGAAAGTATTGTAGTAATCTGGAAAGAAATAATTCAGATATTTTGGGACCATAATCAGAATCAAACAAGAGTTAATGTTTTATTTTTTTTTTATTTTAAAGGAGTTGAGGGCTTAGAGTGATATTCCAGAAGGCAAAAGAGGTAGGATAACAACCAAAAATAATCTACCCAGAAAAATTGAGTATTATCCTTTTGGATAAAAATCAAAATTTAATAGAGTTTCATGCATTCCCAATGAAAAGACCAGAGTAGAATAAAAAAAATATATTGAAATATAAAATTCAAAAAGAAGCATTTTAAAAAGTACTGAGTTAAGTTGAATTGTTTATATTATTCTATGTTAAAGTGCTGCTTGCACCTCCTAAGAATGTTATTATTATTGAGGTAGATAAAGCATGTGTGCATAGACAGAGAACATGGATGTGAGTCCATTTTGTGGGAAAGAACTCCGAAAAAACCAAAAATGATGGAGTGAGAAAGAGTGAAGCACTTGGAGAAGGAGTATGAGAGAGGTGGAATGAGACAATTTTTCATTTAAAAGAATTTGTAATAAAGAAATTTAAATTGGGGTAAAATGGGAATGTAGTAGTAGTGTACAGTGCTAGAATCATACTTTCATTGAAATTGGCTACATTATATACATACACATACATACATACATACTTACATGTACACATTCAGTTGTGTATAGAAATGATTTATCTAATAAGGAAATAGAAAGCAAAGGACAAAAGGGGAGGTTGAAAAAAGATAGAGTTGATTAAGGAGCTGGAGAGAGTGAGACAGTGATAGAGAGAGAGGGAGAGGGAGAGGGAGAGGGAGAGGGAGAGGGAGAGGGAGAGGGAGAGAGAGAGGGAGAGGGAGAGGGAGAGGGAGAGGGAGAGGGAGAGGGAGAGGGAGAGAGAGAGAGAGAGAGAGAGAGAGAGAGAGAGAGAGAGAGAGAGAAGCAGGCATATGGAGAAATTGAATGACCCGGAGGGAAATAGACAATTAAGAATGATAATTGTGATTGTAAATGGGATGCACTCACCCTTAAAATGGAAGCAGATAGAAGAATGGATTAGCAATCAGAATCAAACAATATGATAATTATAATAGATTCATTGAAAAGAGGAAAAATACACACAGAGTTAACATAAATGTCTGGAGGAGAGTATCTAATGTGCTTCATCTGAATTAAAATAAATAAGGATATTGGTACTGGTAAACCAAGGAATAAAATAAAGAATTGGTATTAATTATGATCTTAGACAAATCAAAAGAAAAGTATTCCTAATTAGAAGAGATAAGGGAAATAAATTTTGCTAAATGATACTTTGGGCAATGAAGTCAAAAATATTCCAGCAAGTTTCTGTGATAAGTCTCATTTCACAAATGTATAATGAATATAGAACTGAGTCGTTTTTTTAAATAAGAACCATTCCACAATTGATTATTTTCAAAGGACATAGTTTTTAGAAGAAGGGATCAAAGCAATAGTCATATAAAAGAACTCCAAATCACTTTGTATTAGAGAAAAGCAAATTAAAACTCCAGAGATATATGACTTCATACCTACTGGTAATGATAAATAATGGAGGCGTTAAAGAAAAAAAAATAGATACATTAATAAACTGTTGTTGGGCTTAGAGTGATATTCCAGAAGAACACTAGAACTGGGCAAAAAAGAATTATGACTTTGTATACCCTTTGACCCAGGAGTAGCATTAAGAGATGAAAATAAAAGGAAAATAAAAAGAAATTTTCATACAAATTTTTATTTAGGTCACAAAAAATTAGAAATTGAGGGATACTCATCAATTTTTGAATGGATAAACAAATTGTAGTATGATTGCAATAGTGTATTATTTTGCAGTAGAAGAAAAAGAGTAGGGTGATTTCAGGGGAAGCATTACAAGATTATTGCAAACTTATACAAAATGAAATGATCAATAGTGAAAGATGGCTACTTTTTTCTCACATAGTAAAAAAAAAAGCTATCAACCTCCAGATAGCAAAATGAAAAACGCTAAGTGCAAATTAAAGTACAATTTTATTGCTTTCTTTATTTTTTCTTATTTTTAAATATAACTAATATGGAAATATGGTTTCACAAGTATAATAGACATCACATTATTTGTGTTCTTTGTGGATAGTTGAGGAGGGGAGAGAGAAAGGGAGAGAAATTGAAATTCAAAGTTTAGTGAGAAAAGAAAATTTTAAATAAATTAAAAGCAAATTAATATAAGGACATTGTATGATTTTGGGAGAGATGAGTAAGGGGAACAAGATCCATTGTATTAAAACTGGAAGAGGCCTACAAGACTCTTTATTCAATTAAAATTGAAAGTTCTAACTTATTTCATTATTTTTGTACAAATTTATAATAGATTTATGATCAACTACTGAATAGCCATTGGCCCCTTAATACACTTTCAAAGCATCATAATTGGACCCAACTCCAAAATAATAGGATCCATATTAGCTGTTATAAAACAGTAGTTTTAAATGCCAATTGTAAAAAATGCAGAGGGCCTTGAGAGACTATCTAAGGAGAAAAAGAAAAACACAATAAGTAAAAAATAATTGAATATTCATCATTAATACCAGTAAAGAATCTTATTAGGTAAGGATAAAGTCACATCTAAATATAAAATTGATTTTGGATATGTTCTTTTGCCATCCTCAAAAATGCATTTATGAGGTACCTGTTTTTAATATATTATCATGAATTCCTCTTATTAGACAATAATTTTTTCTATCATTTTGAGAGATCACCTTTCTCTAGTAAAATTCTGATATTCATAATTGACATGATGCAATTTATATTGGAAATATCATTCTGAAGCCCAGATAACTCAGTAGGGGAAGATCATCGTCCTTAAGTTTAGCAACCTACTGTGGGAGTTTGGGGCGTTATTTTTGTTCATTTGTTTTGACAAAAATTTACCTTTAAGTGAGGAAATTTTGTGCTTTTGGATTTCATTTATAAATATCATTATGAATTCCCAAATATCTAAATTTTAATAACTTTAGTTTTAAAATATGTATTAAAATCAAGTATAGATTTAAATATTATATTAGTCATGCACTTAAGTTTTAAAAAAACTGATACAAGTGAATAAAATAGTTAAATTTCAATGACAATTTACTAGAATCAGATGGCTTCAAATATTATTAAACCTTTGTACATAACAATATATAAAGAATTAAATGTATAAAAATTTAAATATTTTATAATGTTAAATATAAGAAAATCTAAAACCTTGAGATACTATATGATTTTGAAGAATTATTCTTTTTTTGGTGGAGAGTTTATATTGAAAAATATTGAAAACTTATTCAAAAAACTCACTTCCACATTTGGCTTCTACAGTTATGTGTAGTTTAATCCTTTAGCATTTTCTTTATTTATAAAGTGGTAAGGTTTGTATAGATTAAGGCCTTCAAATATTCTTATATTCTATCATGATAAAAGGATAGAGCAGATGTCACATGAGCTAAAATATTTTTACCTATATCTATATTCCCTCATTCATACAAGGGAGGTGGCCTTTCTTACTCTATTTGTGATTGTAATTTGGACAAGTTAAGAATATGGTGAAATTGAAACGGAATTGGTTCTGGAAACACATCTTATTTCAAATTTATATACTGTTTACTGCATCTGTAATCTTAGACCTGCCCTATCTCTGGGATTTAGTTGGCTGTTATGTAAAATGAAAAGGTTGAATTATATCATATAATCAGTAAGGTCATTTCAAATTTGAGACCTGTGATCTGTGGTCTAAATTGACCTAAGACATTATTACTACACTGAAGGTTAATGCACTTCATAGCCTTTAAGAATAAAGTAAACCTGAAAAGCACTAGAAAACTTATTTAAATGATTCACTCCTAGAGTCATCTTGTTGAAATGCATTTTCCCTGACATTTTAGATAGATGCTGTCAATCCATTTCAAAACTGATTCTCTCTCTCTCTCTCTCTCTCTCTCTCTCTCTCTCTCTCTCTCTCTCTCTCTCTCTCTCTCTCTCCCCCCCCCCCATCAGTTAAAAGGTTCTTCTTCCTAATAACTCAGATAACTACTAATTGAGAGGCAATATATTAATACATTTAAGATACACAAAAATTCAGAGGAATTTTCAGAAAGTAATTTTATGATTATCTAACTTAATCCATATTCACAAGAAGGTTATTTTTCATGCATGTATGAAAAGTGACAATCTAACCTTTTTCTAAAACATTTTATGTTGGTACAACTACCAACTTCAGAGGCAGTCCAATCTACTTTTGTATAGCTCAATTCACTAGAAACATTTTACACGTATGAAACAAAAACTTCACTTGCAGTTTCTATTCATTTGAAAAATAACTAAACTTTTTTTGGAAATATTTTACCACTCTCTATATCCCCCATACTGAAGTGAAACTCTCAATTGCTCTATAATTTTAGTTTTTTCAAAGCAATAGGGTTAAGTGACTTGGCCAAGGTCACACAGTTAGGTAAATATTAAGTGCCTGAGGTCAAATTTGAACTCAGAAACTCCTGACTCCAGGGCTGGTGCTCTATCCACTGCACCATGTAATTGTCCCACTTTTCATTTTTAAAGCAATAATTTTTTACTTTCATTACTACTATAATTAAAAAAAAAACATTTATTTAATGAGGTAAGTTCGACAAAATACAAAATAGTTTGTAGAGATGCACATTTTTTTCCTCATACAAAAGAGATTCTCTCCTTTTCATATAGGAGTCAAGTTCCCCAACATAGTTTCTTCCAAACTTTTTCACTTAATGCCAAAGAGGCACCTTATTTGCAATACTGAAGTATGAATTTAGGATTGAAGATATATAAATTTCTCCCCTCTCCAAGTTTTCAAGTCAATTGGATGAAAAAGGCTCTCTGCAAATGTTAAGTTTGCTTCAGTATTGCGTTTTCCATTTTCTCAAGGACACTCACATAGATGAAGTTTTATTCACATACAGAAGTAATGAAGTTAGAGGGAGTTACTCCAGAATTTTGTTTTTTACTCTTGCACATTGCCAGCTTAATTTCTTTAACAATCTAAATTCATTTTCTTCGTTGTCCAGGAGGTTTTCATTGTTCATTATCCTTCTGAGGTATTTTTCCCCCATGGAATATATTTTTTCAGATCCAAATACTATTTGTTCTCATCCCCCTTTTCAGAAACTGGGGGTTTTCTGATGAGTGAGGCTTCCCTTCACTACATTGCCTTGCTAGTATTTTTAGCATTTTTTATACTAACCTTCTCAGTTTCCCCACTAGTCAGAAAGCTGCTGGAAATGACACCCAGTTCACTTCAAAACAATCTGACAAACTGTTAAGCAACATTGAGGATTATTTACCAGTCCTTTTTCGTTGGATCGTTTTAGTAATTTTTTTTCTGCTTTTCAGTAAGTCAGTTCCTTGGAAGAATTGTCTCATTGGGAGATCTGATGATTGCTCCATCAGACAAAGTATCTTCAAGGACTTTTGTTGTTTGGACTGGATTTTCCCATTACAATATGAATTCATTGAGGACTACTCAACCAGCATTGTTTCTCATTGTTACACTATATTACTATCCTTATATGGGCAGATATATTCATGTATGTTTGTGATATGTGTGCATGTGTGTGTATGTTTTTAATCTCTTCCATTCCATAAGATAAAGAGTTTGATAACATGCTAATTTTTTTCTCATAATAAAAGCAGTATCACATAGTGACTATGGTCCCAAAATTGCAGCAGGATCTTGATTCCATAAAGTAATCCCATAGATCCTTACTAACTGTATGAACCTGGACAAGTCACTCAATTGGTTACTTTAGTGTTCATTCTGAAAAATCAAGAAAATAAAGACAATGGTCCCTTAGTTTCTACTCTTAAACTGTATAATATAATGATCTTATCATAATTGTCTCTTTTTGCCTCATTTCCTGTTATCCAGAGTTTATTGTGTAACAGGATACAGGCTTCCAGTTTTTTTTCACTTCTCTCTTTAAATGAATATGTGCACTAAGCAATAAATCTTACCAAAAAAAAGTGTGATGATACATACTCAGTCATCTACTAATTTTATTTTTCTTTTTCTCAAAAAGAAGAGGGGATAATACATTAAACTTTAAGTGAGATAAACAACATAATCTCCCTGGTTACTGTAATGATTCTTCCAGTTAGCTACAAAAAAAGAGATATTTAAAATAACAACTACAAAAAGAGATGAAAGTAAAATGTTAGATACTTTTGGAGATGAGCCTCTACTCATTACTTTCTCTTTTTGACTCTGTTTATTTTTTTTTGCTTATGTTTTGACTAAGATTAATTGATCCATTCATTCATTTATTCATCAGTGAATTTCTCCCAGAACCTCTATCTTGGAGAGGGGCTCCTTGGGATTTGCTGATTTCAGCAGCATTGGACTAGTCTGCTTTACTCTTCCCATGACTCATAACTTAGTCCCAGTCTTGATATAGCTTTCCCACTGTTTTCTTCATCTCTATATTATTTTTGTTCAGTTATTCTGTAGTATACTTAAATGATAAATCATACTTCTATTTCTCCCTCTCTTTGTACTATCAAAACCAGAATGGAGAGTTGTTCAAGATACAAGTTACCAAGAAAGCTCATTCCAATTTTGGATAATATTAACTGCTATGTTTATTTGGGTCCTATGAAGGTATTAAGTAGCTATCCCAGCTTTATGTCATGTGAAAATTTGATAAACATTCTAACTATAACCTTCACTCAAGATTTTGATAAAAAGAAGTGAATGAATGCCTACCAGCTAACTTGAATGTCTACATAATTTACAATGATTTGTTTTACAATAAGAAGCCACTAAAGACTTTTGAGAGTAAGAGAAGTAAAATATTGTATTATTAAGTACTGTGAAAGGATGTTTGTTGAGAAAATACCTTTTAGTCAATAAGCTCAGTTAGCAGAATATTATCCTGATCTTGGTGAGAAAAATGAGAAAAATGAACTATTATATTTTCAATAGAAATGGTAAAAGTAATCAGATATTAAAGATAAAAGAAATGAATTTGATAAATTGTTTTGTGGATAAAGTGAGATAAATGAAATTTAAAAACTAATTTTGAGATCCTTTTGAGGAAAAGGGGACAGCAGAAACAGAAAAAGAGAAGCTGGTGCTAGGAATAGGTTATGCTACAGACTTTAGTGTAATTATGAGAAATAGCTACACTAAACAGCCTTTGGGGAATCTTCACATATAATGGAGGATTCGTAAGTCCAGTTACTCATTAGCAAAGGTCATCTTATAGTACTTTGGGGCTCTCCTTGTGAGTATTTCTCTTTTGTATTTTAGTTGAAACCTCCCATGTATTGAAATAGAAAAGTTTGAAGGAGAGTTCTGGAGGAATACCATACAATTTGATCAATTCAATTTTCACCAATGTCTAAGTCATTCTTCAAGAAGAAATTTTGTGACAGTTTTTGATAAAAATATTTGATTTGATAAGGAAACAATATTAAATTTAAAATATTCTGTCTTGATTAGGACCATAATCTCTGATTCATCTTTTTTTGTCTACAGTTTTATTTAACCTTTTCTACCAAATCATGCCATGACCAAGACTGAAGGCAGAAATTAAATATTCCTTTAGATAAATAGACATGTATTTATGGTGACAGTAAGCTAAAAGGACTTTCATTCTAATTTTTATCTTATAGTCACGTCAAAAGTTTTTTTGGCAATATTTCCAATGGCTTTGAATTCATAGCCAAATAATTATGACAGATATGTTTGTGACGATTAATGTCTCCTTTCTGATGCAAGCTATTTCAAATAGTCGAGTAAAATTATATTCAATAATTAAATCTAAAAAGTGATATAGTATTTTTATGATTCACTGATTATCAGTTTGTCTCAGAAATATATTTCCTTCCTCAGAAAATCAATATAATTTGTTCTTTTCTGAACTGTGCAACTTCTGCAAAAGAGACCACTAAAATGATCAAAGTAGTTGAGTTCTGAGACAATACCACATTTATGAAGTAACTGTTTTATGGTATCAGAACATAGAAAGACATTATTTTAACAACAATTCAACAAGCAATCAGCTACTTCATTCAAGGCACCAAAACTAAAGATTTCTTTGAGAATTCTAGAAAATATCCATTACATTATCAATTAATGGGTAAACCCTGAACAAATAAAAAGAAAAAGATAGCAGTACAAAAGTGTAGACTTCAATCAAAATGAAAACATTAAAGAGTCCAACACAAATTGATTAACTACAGAACTAAGACAACCAGGAAGAATGTAAATCAGGTGAATAGAAAAGAGATAGAGCTAAGAGAAAGACTAATGACGTTTATCTGTCCCTTCCCTCAGCAACTCCACCCTTGATCAATAAGTGAAGGGAAGGGGAGAGAGAGAGAGAGAGAGAGAGAGAGAGAGAGAGAGAGAGAGAGAGAGAGGAAGAAAGGAAGACAGGGACAGAGAAAGAGAAAAAGAAAAAGAAAGACAAAGACAAAGAAAAAGAGAGACAGAAAAAGAGACAGAGAAAGAGGACATAAAATAGATGAGAAGAAAATGATTCTAAAGTGTTAAATCTGACACAGTACAAAGGAAGACCCTATCCCACCCATTGCAACACAGGCCAAAATTATGAAGGAAAATGAGACAAGATTCAGAAATCAATAATAAATCCAATCTCAATCACCCTTTCCATTAGACAGGGAATTGTTTTCTCCAACTTTTATAAAACTGTACGAAGCAGAAAAAAAATATATAGCTCCAGTGCATTACCTATGTCAGGAATATAGAATGGCAAAAAAGTTTGCCACAATCCCAGTTCATATGCAAAAAAGAGGTAAGAAACGGGTTATACATTCCTACTATTTGTCAGATCTAAAACTATGTTGTCCTTACATAAATTTGCCCATTATCATACTGTTGCAATGTGTATGTTTACTGGCTTAACAACCCAGTTTGGGACTTCAGGTGAAAGATGTTCTCTTAGACCATTTAAAAATAAGGTCTACTACTCCACTTAATACTTTAAGCAAGAAAAAGATCAGAGACAATGATTCCCTGGCAATTTGCTCCATTTCAGCCTTTAATTTCTACCTTGATGTTAACGATCAAGTTTTTGGAAGGAGACAAGCTCAAGAAGTATTCCAACTGTCCTACTCCAGGCCAATAGTTAGGACAAAGAATATAATGTAACTGCTTGCAACCCTGAAATATAAATTGACAGATCTGAACTGAATGTCTAGTATTATAGTAATTCCAAAATTGAAGACATAATTGTGGAGAAAGAAACAGTAAGGAAGGGGGTAATTTTTAGTCATGCCAGGCACAGACATTTATGTAAATGAATTGAATGCTATATAATTTTTTTTACAAACTGTTGTGAGCTAAGAAAAACATAAGATGAAATTCTAGACAAAAATCCAACAAGACGATACCTAGACAAAATGTATATTGGACAAGACTAATGATAAATGAATAATCACCTAAAAGAAATAAATGAAGAATTGAAGTATGGGATAAAAGTGAAATTAAAATTTTAGAAGGAAAACATATAATTTAGAACTAGGTATTAAAATATTTGCAAAGCTAGTAGAAACACTGAGAAAATTTCATAGAGAAAGCAAATTAAGAAAAATAATCAAAAACAAGTTCTATTCCACAACCCATTAGCAGGAGGAAGTTAGGGAAAGTGGAATTGTTGCCAACATTTTTTCATTCTTCAATAGCAATCTTCAAGATTCAGATCTTCTTTGGGACTCTAAACATCTTGACTTTCTTCCTGTATTTCTGTCTTCCAGTGTCCAATTCCAATTAAATTTGATAAGGAAAAGACTCTGGGAATACATTGGGGAGCTAGGACTCTCCATCATGTCTCTATCCCCAACTAATTCACTTATAATTTTTTCCATGGGTAAGTTCAAAACTAACTTTATCCTCTCTCTCTCTCTCTCTCTCTCTCTCTCTCTCTCTCTCTCTCTCTGTGTGTGTGTGTGTGTGTGTGTGTGTGTGTGCTGAAATGGGTTTTCTGTCTCCCAAATGAATAATTACTTTATTCTGTATTGTTTATTATATATCTTTGTTTCTATACTCTCTCAAATTTTTCCCACTAATTTGCATAAATTGTTTTTCTTTGCTTTTTTCTATGTGAATTATATATGGAACTGATATTATGTGAGAAAGGAGTTAAGCTTTAGTTCTAACACATGGGTTCTCCATTTAACACCAAAGACAAAGAAATCAGAAGCTAAGTTAAATCCTATAATATGACCCTAGACTGAGAATATTTAAGAGAGCAAGTAGTTAGACATCTAACCCAATACAGTTTTTCTTGGAGGAGAGGATATCAAAATTGACCCTGGTTACAACTTTCTACTTTCCGCTCTGGCAGAAACAAGTGTTTTTTGAATAAGCATGGAAGAAGAGACTAGAGAGATATATTCTATGCTTTTTGAACCAAGCAAGTCCATTGAAATCTGTGAGACCTCACTATACATTAATTTCCATCTGAATATAAATTTTCTCACAAACATGATAAATATAACCTCTTACAGATATAATGATAATTTTCTTAGGTGAGGTAGAAAATAACTGTCCTGTAGTGAAAGAAATAGGGGAAATAGTTTATGCTTTCTGAAATCTATAGGAAAAACAATAAAAATTGTTATACTTTTAAAGAAATAATATATGGTGATGGAAAATAATTGGAAATTCTTTAAGGAAATTCAAATAGTGAATGCTGAACAAGTTGTGGCATATGAATGTAGTGTAATATTATTTTGTTATATAAGAAATGTTGAGTAGACAGATTTCAGAAAAGTCTGAAAAGACTTACATGAACTGATACTGAGTGAATTGAAAAGAACCAGGAAAGCATTGTAAGCAGTAACAATACTGTATGATTATCAACTTTGATAGACTTAGCTCTTCTCAGCAACACAGTGATTAAAAACTATTCCAAAAAGTATGTGATGGAAAATTACAGAGAAAGAGCAATAGAGTCTGAATGCAGATTAATGCATCATAGTTTGACTTTAAAAAAAGATTAGTTTTTTTGTTTATTTTTTTCTTTGTCATGGTTTTCCTTTTTTATTCTGATCCTTCTTTCATAAGATAACTAACATAGAAATGTATTTCATATGACTGTATATGTGTAACCTGTATGACATTCCTTGCCACCTTGGAGAAGAGGGAGGGAAAAGAGTGAGAGAGAAAATTTGGTTCTCAAAATCTTAAAAAATGAATTCTGAAAACATCGTTGCATTTAGTTAATAATAAAATACTATTAAGTGTGAAAAAATAAATAATATATGTAAACTGCTCATAAATTTTTGAATAAAGAGCACAGGGTAATCTAGTAGTATAAAAAGAATATTTTCCTTAAAAATCAATCATAATTAATGGGGTGGCTAGGTTGCAGAGTGGATAGAGCACCAGCCCTGGAGTCAGGTGTACCTTAGTACAAATTCAGCCTCAGACACTTAATAATTACCTAGCTGTGTAGCCTTGGGCAAGCCACTTAACCCCACTACCTTACCAAAAAAAACCCCTAAAAATGTATCATAATTAAGCCTGGAATAAAGC
Organism: Macrotis lagotis; assembly: GCF_037893015.1. Lineage (NCBI taxonomy): Eukaryota > Metazoa > Chordata > Mammalia > Peramelemorphia > Peramelidae > Macrotis > Macrotis lagotis. The sequence goes on along the minus strand of NC_133663.1, from coordinate 173,066,432 downwards.
CAAAAGGAAACAAAGGCATAGTTTATGAAACTATAGTTTATCATATAAAACAACCATAAAATGTAATAATCCAAGGGAAGTGTTAAAAAGCATCAAGACTTCTCAAAGAATTCAGAAAAATATAAAAGAAAAAGTTTCAAATAAGTTCTTAAAAATACAAAAGAAGAAGACAAACTTTGAAATGAAGGATATTCTATATTCTATTCTGTAAGAAAGGGAAAGCAAGGAAATTTAGAAGTAATTTTTCTAAGCATTCTTAAAAATAACTGATTTATATATATATATATATATATGTAGACAGAGAGAGAAATAGTTGATGAGATATCTACATATTCAATTTGAACAAAGACTAAATGATGATCACATATTTAATTATTTTATAATTGATTATTTTATGATTTTAGGCATAAGAATAACTCTTACTTGCATTAAAAAATGAATAAATGGCTTTATAGTCATGGTGACAGAAAATTGATGTAGTTTGAGAGAAATAGGATTTGCACAGTTTTAATTGAAATTCTGAATTTCCAACCTGGTATTCTACTCCTTAGAGTCATTTGTGTGTGCTGCAATTTCACTATGGCATTGATGACTGTGAGAAAGGCTGGTGAAACATTACTACTGTGACATTGATAAATGTGGGAAGAACTTGTAAAATTTTTTCAAGCTGATAGATTCGAAGCATTGCAAAGGTTGCTTTGCAGGAAATGACAATCATCTCAGTGACTTAAATACAATAATTACATCTAGTCTAGGAGGGGAAAGAATTTTGATAATGAAATAACGTTTCTGCATTTACTTTCCCTTGATTTTTAGGTAATGAAACAATTGTACCAAATGAGAAACTATGTATTATAATTTGCTCAGAGAAAACTACATTGGTGTGAAAATTATACTATCTGATTATGGAAGAAAGGAAATCATACAATTATCTGTACCTGCTTCCAAATATTGTTCTCTTCCTCCTAGTCCTCCCTTTTTTCATTATTGTTTCTATGATCACCATCAAAACCTATTGTCTCGTCTAACTTCAGCAAGCACTGCTGGAGAATAGGAAACTACAAATTTAAAGTCATGTATGGTAATGACATATGTACCATACACAAGGTAAGGAATAGAAGTTCAAACATGGCTACAAGAATCTTGTTTTTTGTTGAGTGATAATAACAAATGTTTTAGGATGGATATCTGAAATTAGGAAAAATTTTTGACTATATCTATCAAGAAGATCAGATTAATCTCTCTGCATGTCTGATATGGAGTGAAATGACTATTTCCCTTCTTCAGATTTTACAGCATGCCTTTTCATTACTACTTTATTATTTGCTACTCAATACAGCTGGTTTTGAAAAATTCTGAGACTTGTAAAATAAATTAATTAAAATAAATAGTCCTTTTACACAATACTTTAAGACCACTTGCATTATAAATGCAATCAAACAAAATACCCTGTGCATGTTGTTGTTATAAGAACTTATAAAATAAGATCAATTATTTCCAGGGAAGTATGCAAAAACAGTATTAAATCATGTATGCCATTTTATGTCAAGCTGATATCTAAATCACTTCAAGATCTCTTCTTACAAATTTCATAATATGCTGCTATGTAATCAAAACCTTTAAAAAATGATGTGCATTTAAACTCTAAATCTCTTATTCAGATAACAAATTATGGATGAATATTTTGTGTATAATGTGTAGTGAATGCAGTTTAGTTACCCATTACATTTTAAGAAAAGAGAATTCAAATCATAGATATTTAAAATATTCATTCTCAGACAATTGTCTTAATTTAATTGATAAGTGTGATTCTGCTTTTAAATATTGAGAAAAACAAAAGAATACAAAATATCAATAAGGTAGAGCAAAAAAGGAAAAATGGCCATCAGCTAATCAAGGATTTGAAAAGTAGACAATAATGCTGGTGGTAAAATTGAACCGAAACTTTAGTGGTACAAGCAACCATAGCTGGAGATAATGCATCAAAACTCTTAATTGATGTCTATCGTTTTGTTTAAAAGTACCTAGGATCATTTTAGTTTCCTCTGAACAATATAAGCAGGGCATCTCTGGTGGAGAACTACAATAGATTTCCAAAAATGAGATCTATTTCATGGTCCAGCTGTCCTGATATGGTTGAATGTCTGTAAAAAATAACTTAGGACATCAAGATACATCATATGCAACAAGATACTCAATCTGGAAAGAACTGTACACCATGCTGGATCTGGACATATTGATAGGTATAGTTTTAACTATAGATGTGGAAATAAATATCATTATCCATCTATTTCCAAATATCATATTTGTTGTAGAATCAATTTATAGTAGAATTAATTTATTTACTCCAAGTCTAATTGTGTCTATTTTCAGAAAACTGATGTATTACAATGTGAGAAATACACTGTCATTGCAATAACACCGGTAAATGAGATAACCATTGAACAAAGAGCAAGCCCTGTGCTTTGAAATGGTATACACTTATTGACTATGGAAAAATAAAACAAAACTATTCACAAGAATCTCTAAGTGTGAAATAGTTTTTACTAGTATAAATGTCAATCTATTTGGCCATTATTAACTTCAGGATGCTCCCTTGCCCTTATAGAAGTGGTTTAATTATTCAAATTCAGGGGTGGGTCTGGGGTGGTTTCTGCCAAGATGATTGTTTTGGTACCACTGCCACTCAAAACCTTTTCAAACTATGGTTCACTTTTCATCATAAACACCTCTCTGAATATACATTCCTTTATCCCTATCTTTTCTTTAAATGATTATATAAAAATATTTTTCCACCAGTTTTTTTTTCACTGTTCAATACACTTTTGAACTACTGTTTACTTCTTAGTAACCTTCTTTCTTCAATCTTGGTTCCTTTTGTCTATCACACTAACTTTCCATATTCATCTAACTTTACTCTCCTATATTATTAACTCATATACATTAGCCTAGGGCAGTTAAATACTAAATGAATGACTGCCAAGGTTGAACATATTTGTGAATCCTTATATCCTACTGGGAATCTCCCTGAAGCCTTTACTGGGAAATATAGTTAAAACTAAACAGATGATGAAAAATTTCAAGATGAGGAGCCAATAAAAGTCAATGTCCTTTCACTTCTTGTTCTTCCATAGTTAGTTTTCTTTTTTCTTCTTTTTTAAAAATTTTCATCCATTTGTACATACATATTTCCAAGTTACAAAATTTCCCTCCACCCTTCCTTCCCACCCCCCCTCCCCTCAATAGAGAACACTCAGGTTAGCATTTTACATACATATTTTGTTAAGCATATTGACAATTTTTTTTGGCATGAGGAATTAGGATTAATGGAAAGAGATACATAAGAGATAATTTTTTATAAAGCGTTCATCAGATTCTGTATGGGTGGGGTTTTTTCTGTGTGTTTTGTTTCATTTTGTTTTTCTTCCACTGGTTGGGGATAATATAGACCATTACCAGTCTAATACAGTTGTCCTAGCTCTCTGGATTGTCAAGAGAAGTTGCTTCCTTCAAGGTTGTTCATCTCATAAAGTTGCTGATGTGTACATTGTTTTTTGTCTCCACTACCTTAGCTCAGCAGCAGATCCCATCAGTCATTCCATGCTTTCTAGAATCTAACCATTTATGGTTTCTTATAGAAAAATAATATTTCATAGAATTTTTATGTATGTACCACAGTTTTCTAGAGTAGACACATTCATACGCAAACACATACACATGCAGACACACGTAAAAAATCCATAACACAGAACTAGTTGATCTCTACTCTCTTTTTTTTTTTAGATTTTTGCAAGGCAAATGGGGTTAAACGGCTTGCCCAAGGCCGCACAGTGAGGTAATTATTAAGTGTCTGAGGCTGGATTTGAACTCAGGTACTACTGACTACAGCACCTGTGCTCTATCCACTGCATCACCTAGCTGACCCAATCTTTTAAACTTAACATAATGTTGTCACTTTCTTGTTATGACCAAAATAGATGTGACCTGATTAAAATCTGTATTTACTTTGTTGATTATTTGCTTATTGAAAAATAGGATTGCCTACCTTTTACATCCTAGTATTCAAGGGCTTTGCCATGTTGTTTTGCATATAGTAATTACTAACAAATGTTTGTTGACTTAATTTCAAAACCTGTTATGCCATCCTGTATAATGGAAGAACAACAACAAAAAAAAACTCCTTTTGTTGATTGTCTGAAGATTGTTTTTGATTGTAGTTACCAAGTATTCTAAATCAGGAAAGACAATTTGAATTGGATATTCAGGCATGGAATTCATCCTTTTTTACAACCATTTTCTTCAATTTTATGCTTACACAAAAGTGTGATAATTCTTATATTATAAACACATCTCTTAATTTTGCTAACCAGAGTTTTTATTACCTATAAGGTTAGAGTGATATAGAACATTAAGCGATATGTTCAATGGTTTTGAATGCTCCTAACTTTTGTCTCTCCTCTAGTTGCTTGGAGATTAATAAAAATTCAAGAAAAATGCATATCTGAATGGAAGCAACTGGGGTTGCAATAGAAATTGAAAAGGCACATGAAAAAGTTTTGGTATTATTCCTCAGTCCTATAAGCAAATTGTAAACTGTGCTGTGATGACTATTGAGAGATTATATGGCCTGAACCCTAAGTTAGAAAAGAGGTAATTCATAGGCAAGAACAATAATATGGTCAAGACTTTTTTTTTTTGAAAAATAGGTAGATAATAGATAATAATGCTTGGCAGCAGTCTCAGTAACCCTTTCTAATGAACAAGGGAAAGTTAAAATGAAAATTTAAGACTGCACCAAAAATGTAATGGGTAAAGTGGAGGCATATGGTTCATTGGTTTTATTCTAATATAGTCTTAACTTCAGAAATAGCAGTCCTGACAACATCAAAAGCAAGAAGCGTAAATAAAACAATGATTCAGTGCATGATGCCTCAGAAGAAGGCAGAATAGTAAATACATAAATAAGAAACATAGAAAAATCAAAGAGGGGCAAATGACAAAATTGTAGAACATGGTTCAATATATGACATCTATGGAAACAAAGTAAAATGGGAGTGAAAAGGGAACTTCAAGTCAATTGTGATGGAAGATGGCAAAAGTCTATATTTTCTTTTCTATGACTTTATTAATGCTATTTTAGTTTGTAAGTAGGTAGTCTTTTCTAAACCCTGCACTTTGTTTTGCTTTCTGTTAACCCAGATCTTGGACAAGAGAAACAAACAAAAAGCAAAAACATTCCATGATAATACAATATATCATTCTTCCTACAATTCCTTTTTACCATTTCTATGCTTAGTTTAATCAGTTTGCATATCAAATTCCATGCACACTTCTACTTTTATTTGTTCAAGGATTAATTTCATACCTTTATCTGAATTTTTTCCATTTTATTAACTTTTAAGTTCGGGTTTCAAGGGTATATTATTTCAAATCTATCTCCTTTGTTTTTCACAATCTCATCTTCAAATTTTTACCTTGATTTCTCCAAAATTAGGAGTTCCAAACAATTCTGAATGACATATTATGAATGTCTTTTTATTCTTTGAAAGTAATATGTGTTATTTAATGCTCTAAATCTTCCATTTGATAAAAATATTTATATAAAATATAAATGTGTGGTTTCTTCATATTGGAATGCTTTGCATTTTATTGAACTAGGCAATTTCCTGTATGATTTCTTGCAGTATGGTATTTACATGTTCATTTTAAATCCAATTTTGAGTTTCTAGAACATGTACAAATATTTTAGACACTCTTTTAAATTTCATTACTAAATTTCATCTTGTGTTTCAATTCAATTTCCTTTTCTTATGACTATCTTGTCTTTTATTTGTTTTTTATTCATTTTTTTTCTTAGTATATTTTTTCTCCAAGTCTGAGATATTAGTTTTTCTTAAAGTCTGTTTTGGAGATTCTCAGCCATTTGTTCTATATTTTCTGTGACTCATCTTACTGCATTTTTCCTTTGATAGCTACACCATCGTTCTTTTATTCTTCTATTTTGAGTTTTGTTATTCTTCTGAATCTTTGTTAAAAAATCTTTTGAAATTAAATATTTTGAAGTTGTTCAATTGTAATTTCAAGTGTATTTCATATAAAATATTGCAATAATTATGTGTTATTTTGGGGAGTTCAGAGGAATTTCTTTCTTTTAATAATGACAATAAAGTATATTGTCTTACTTTCTAATCTGTTGCTCAAGTTTCTGTTTTTGACAGTTTTTCTTTGTATTTTTTATAATGCTTATATACATTAATACATCATGCCCATTCTTTTCAGTTTTGTAACTCTGCAGTGTTCTGTTAATATCTTCATTTTGATCCCCCGATTCTATCTGTGGTTACTCATTTTTCCTCACCTGACACCAAGAATTGGGAAATTTCAAAAGTCTCACATAATATTTTTGTGTAGTATTGTACCTGGTCATGATAGGCACAGGTAAGGGCTACTTATTAATTCTTTTATATATTTTTTTCCTTTCTAATATTAACATGTGACTTCTTGTTCTTTTTTACTGTTTTATTATTTTAGTGTTATATTTTGTATGACTTTGTGCTGGTAGTGATGACTTGGAACAAGAGATAACTTTTTACTCTCCCATCTTACACATATCTTCCAGGTCATGCTATTGTAAAACTATTTTATTTAGAACTTCTGTTTCTATCACTTAACTTTCCTAATTGTCAGTTGAATGACCCGAGGAAAGGCACATAACTTTCCTCAATTTCACCTTCTTCATCTAATGAATAAAAGAATAATAATAATAATATCTGACCTCAGAGAGGTTGTAATGGTGAACTTGAATAACATAGTTAAAACTATCTGAAATCTTTAACTATGTAAATACTAAAGAAGACGATTATTATTATGATGACAATTATGATAGCAATATAAATTATATTTGATGATAAGTTAACCAAAGGGATAGTGTTAACATTTGTTTAGTAGCTGCAGGGGACAAGAAAAATAGGAAAAAAAATAATCAGAAAGTATACTTGAATGTGGCATAAACAAAAACAAAATCCTTAATAAAACAAAATGTGAGTCTCGAAAAAGTCTGTAGTAATCACAGTATTATGTGAAAATATTTCTCCCAGTATGATTTTTCTTCCAAAATCCATTTGAATCAACATTGTGAATTTGAGAACCAAAATCTGCTCAACTTGGAAGGAATAAAGAAATATACTGCTACAATAAGCCATGCCAAAGAGATTCACAGTCATATTCATCATAGAGTTTAAGCAAGCATGAGACCTCATGTTTAACATGGAAATACACCGAGGATGTGAGGTATGTTTTGTCATGAGTACCAATGTTGGAAAGAGCAAACTTTGACCATTCTCCAGAGTTTTAAAATACCATAAAGAAATCTGGAGTTAGAAAACTGGTCTACCATTTACTTTTTCTACCACTTAACTATGCCTAAATCAAGAACTCATAAAGGATTACTTAATGATATAATTTAGATGCATTTCTAGGAACTTTAGCTGAAAGGTTAAAAAATCTTGGTTCACAAGAGAAATACAATAGATATGCAAAAAAAGGGAAATAGGAATCAAATTCATGAGAAAAGTTAAAAGAAAAAAATTGAATAATTTCTGTCTCAAAAATAGAGAATTGCATCAAATGTATAAGATCACAAGTCATTCCTCAATTGATAAATGGTCAAAGGATATGAACAGACAGTTTTCAAATGAAAAAATTTAAGCTATATATATAATCGTATGGAAAAATGCTCCAAATCACTATTGATTAGAGAAACGAAAATTAAAACAACAATGAGGTATCATCTCACACCTATTAGATCAGCCCAGATGAGAAAAAAAGGAAGATGATCAAAGTTGGAGAGGCTGTAGGAGGATTGGGGCATTTATACATTGCTGGTGGAGTTGTGAATGGATCCAATCTTTCAGGAGAACAATATGGAACTATTTCCAAAAAGCAATAAAACTGTTCATATCATTTGACTCAGCAATTCCAATTCTAGGACTGCATCCAGAATAAACTATAAAAAATGGGGAAAGTACTACATGTTCCATAATATTCATAGCAGCTCTTTTTTGTAGTGCCAAAGAATTGGAAATTGAGGGGATACCCATCAATTGGGGAATGGCTAAACAAGTTATGTCACATGAATACTATGAAATATTATAGTTCTATAAGAAACCAGGACTCTAGAGAATGCATGTAATGACTTACAGGATCTGATGCTGAATGAAAGTAGAGTCAAGAGAACAATGTACACAGCAACAATTTTATGAGATAAACAACTTTTATGGAAGTAGCTCCTCTCAACACTTCAGAGAGCTAGGACAACTGTATTTGTATGGTGATGGAATATGTACTCCCCAACCAGAGGAAGAAAAATAAAACAAAAGTAAACAGTGAGAGAGAAAAAAACAACCCTTCTAAATCTGATTAATACTTTTATTTTATTTTTATTTATAAAATTTATCTCTTATGTTTCTCTTTCCCTTAAATCTAATTCCTCATGCCAAAAAATTACTATTTTGTAAATATGTTTAACAAACTATGTGTGTTAAATGCTAACCTGACTGTTCCCTGCTGAGGGTAGGGGGTGGGAAGGGAAGGTGGAGGGAAATTTTATAGCTTGGAAATATGCATGTACAAATACATGAAAATAAATGAATAATTAAATAAAAGAAAAATAGTGAAGATCTTGACAAAGCAACATTTAATAATCATTGTTGTCTTTAGCATAATTACTTTGATTTTGCCAAGCAAAAGAATAATGTATATTGAAAGTTGACAAGTAAGGATCCAATGAAGTTTTATCCAAAAATTTCAAATATTCAGTTGGTGGCAATCATGACCTATTTAGCGAAGATCTTGATCATAATTTGGATGAAAGAACTACATTTCTGGTACTGTCTTGAAGTATTTGGAAAACCAAAAGATAAATCTTTCTATAAATTATTTTTAGGGCAGCTTATTGGCATAATGAATAGAGTACCAGTATTGAAGTCAAGAAGAATCATCCACATGAGTTAAAATCTAGTCTCAGACACTTAATATCTCACTTACCCTGGGCAAGTCACCTAACCTTTACTTTAGTTTCCTCATATGCAAAATGATTTGGAGAAGAAAATAGCAAACCCTTCCAGTATCCTTGCCAAGAAAAATTTTAATGGGACTATGAAAATTTGGGAAGAACAAAAAGTACTGAATAACATCAAAACAACAAAGCGATAAGAAAGCTGAAGTCAACACAGGTTAGAGGATTCATTCACAGTAGCAAAGTAAGAATAGGATTAGAATCTAAATTTTCCTTACTTCAAATCCACATCTGGCCAAGATGGCGACATGAAGGGATCGAGTCTTAGGAGCTCTCTGATAAAAACTCATAAACTAAGGACTCTAACTAAACTTTCAAGAGACAGAACCCACAAAGGGACCCAGTGAGGCAGTTCTCCTACTCAAGGTAACCTGGAAAAGAGCAGAGAGGCTCTGCTCTGGAAGGGTGACCTGCCAGAGCCAAGGAACTTCAGCCTCCTGGAGGCAGCCCCAGGGCACTGGGGGCTGCAGCTCGCAGCAGTGGGGGAGTCTCCTGGGCTGCACCCCGGGGAGCACCTGCGAGCACGTGGAGCACAGTCCTCAGGGCACACAGCTAGCAGCCTGGTCTTTCTGCAGCCTAGACCCTGGAAACAGAAGCAGGCAGAGCCCTTAAGCAGGAGCCCCCAGGGCATGAGCCCATTGAGCTGAGGGAGGGGAGTGAAGAGAGAGAGAGACTGCCCAGCTCTGTCCTCTGCCCCTGGAACAGGACTCTGGAGCTCTGACCACATTTAGATCCTATTGCAGTCTAGGCCCCCCCATAGAACAGCAGGGCACCCCTACCTCGGCCCCATGGCAGAGGGGGGCGCATATGGTCATTCACAGAAGAGGAGGGAGGACAGAACCTCACACACTGAGACCCTCGTGGGAGTGTCCCAAAAGTTCAGGAAGCACCCCCAAAAAACAGGCTTAGGCTGGGAAAATGAACAAAGAAACAAGAGGAAGACCATTGAGAAATATTTTGCAAATGAGCCCAAGAAGGATCAAAATACTCAGTCTGAAGATGAGGAAGCACAAGATCCTGCATCTAAAAACTCCAAGAAAAACAGAAATTGGGCTCAGGCTATGATAGAGCTCAAAAAAGACTTTGAAAATCAAATGAGGGAGTTAGAAGAAAAACTGGGAAAAGAAAGGTGAGAGATGCAGGAAAAACATGCAAATGAGGTCAGCAGCTTAGTCAAGGAAATCCAAAAAAATGCTGAAGAAAATAGCATGCTAAAAACCAGCTTAGGTCAAATGGATAAAACAGCTCAAAAAGTTATCAAGGAGAAGAATGCTTTAAAAAGCAAAATTGGCCAGATGGAAAAAGAGATAAGAAAACTCTCTGAGGAGAATAAATACTTCAGACAAAGAATAGAATTCAGGGAGATTGATGAATTTACCAGAAATCAGGAATCAATTCTTCAAAACCAAAAAAATGAAAAATTAGAAGAAAATGTGAAATATCTCATTGAAAAAAACAACTGATATGGAAAACAGAATTAGGAAAGATAATTTGAAAATTATTGGAATACCTGAAAGTCATTATCAGGAAAAGAGCCTTGACATCATTTTCAAAGAATTACTACAGGAAAATTGCCCTGATATTCTAGAAGCAGATGGCAAAATCAAAATGGAGAGAATCCACCGATCCCCCAGAGAAAGAGATCCCAAAAAACCAACCCCTAGGAATATTATAGCCAAGTTCCAGAACTCCCAAGTCAAAGAGAAAAATATTACAAGCAGCCAGAAGGACACAGTTCAAATATCGTGGAGCTGCAGTCAGGATCACACAGGACTTAGCAGCAGCTACACTGGAAGCTTGTAGGGCTTGGAATACAATATACTGGAAGGCAAAAGAGCTTAGAATGCAGCCAAGAATGAACTACCCAGCAAGGCTGAATGTCCTCTTCCAGGGAAAAAGATGGATTTTCAATGAACCAGGGGAATTTCAAAGGTTCCTTTTGGAATGGCCAGAGCTGAACAGAAGGTTTGATCTTCAGATACAGGACTCAGGTGAACCATGGAGATTGGAGGAGAGGGGGGAAATATGAGGGACTTAATGAGGATGAACTGCATGGATAGAAAAATGATACTGATAATACTCATATGAACCATCTCAGTTAATAGAGCAGGTAGAGGGAGCTTTTATAGTTGAAGCACAGGAGAAAGCTGAATTCAAAGATAAAATATGGTGTAAAAATGGAGTCAATAAGAAAAAAAGGGAAATGGAATGGGAGAAAGAAAAAGTAGAGGGGAAATAGTCCAAGCTATTTCATATAATAAGATTTTTTTTTTTATTACAATGAGCTATTGCAATGATATGGAAGGGGGGGAGGCAAGGGGGAATGAGAGAACCTTTGCTCTCATCAGAGAGGAAACAGCAAATATACTCAACGGGGTATAGACAACTGGAGTAAGAAGGAGGAGGGAGCAGGGGGGAAGGGGTAGGGATGTGAATAAAGGAGGAGAGGATGGACCATGGGGGGACAGTGGTCAGATATAACACATTTTCTTTTTTTACTTCTTGCAAGGGGCTGGGATAGGATGGCCGGCCCAGGACCATAGGGCCACGTGGATTCTGGGCCTAAGGGGTGGTATGGGGCTCAGGGCTTCTTGGCCCCAGGAACAGGGATCTGTCTGCTGCACCACTCAGCAACCCTACAGTAGAGTCAGAGTGAAAGGAGAGAGAAAATATAATACATGGTTGTGGAGAAATAAGAAAGGAGGGAGTTGCAATCAGCAATGGCAACATTGGAAAAATATGGAAGTAACTTTTGTGATGGACTTATCATAAAGAATGTGATCCACCCATGACAGAGTTGATGGTTTTGGAACAAAGACTGAAACACATTTTTTGTTATTATTATTTGGGGGAGGGTGCAGGGCAAGTGGGGCTGGGTGGCCTGCTTGGGGCCCGCATAGCAGGGTGATCATTGGGTGTCTGGGGCCGGATTCGGACCCAGGTGCTCCTGGCTCAAGGTCCATTGCTTTGTCTGCCACCCAACCACTCCTACTATTATTACTATTTTATTTTATTTTGGGTCTTTTTTTCTTCTTCTTTTTGGTTTTTGCAGGGTAGTGGGGAATCGGGTGGCTTGCATGTCACATGGCTGGGTGATTATTGGGTTTATGAGGCTGGATAAGGACTAGGGTGCTGGTGGCTCCAGGGCTGGTGCTTCGTCCATTGCGCCAGCTGGCCCTAGCTATAATTATTACTATTATTTTGTTTTTATTTTAATTTTTTTTCTCCCCCCTTTACTTTTTTGCCCAAGCAAGTCTATCTACATTCATGGGGGGAGGGGTATTTTGTGTACTTTTAAACAAGTATATTTTATAATGTAAAGAAAAACATTTGTACAAAATGAGAATAAAAAATAAATTACAAGAAAAAAAATCCACATCTGAATCGCTCTACCACAACTGTCTCAAATCCTCCTATATAATACCACTACGCTATTGCTACCTTAAAGTTAAAAGTTTGATCAATTATTTGCCTCCTGACATCAGCTAGGATCATTTATACTGTGCATATGAGTCTTTTGAAGGGAGTATGAAGGAAAATAAGGTGAAGGGAAACACTGAGATTTGGTCATTTCCCAGGAATGGCAAGTCTGTATGACACTCTGCCGTAGCATTTCCTTGGCTACCAGAATGCAGTATTGAGGCAAATGACACCTGGATGTTCTGCAAAGGGAAAAGCAGTGTCAAAAGTGGACATGTATAAGATAAACTTGCGTATTTTGTAATTTTGCCTAAATATGACCTAGTATTTAGAAAGGACAATAATCTTTTATCAGGTCAGTTAGCCAAGAATAGCAAACTGTTTAGGTAATATAATGGGTTTTACTTTCTGGTATTTATTCTGTCCTTTGTGATCAAGTATTAATTTCTTTAAAATGTAATATTTGGGAGTAATATAGATACATTTCTGTTCTTAGTTTAGGTCCTTTAAATCTTTTTTAATTTTAAGATAAATAATACAATTAAATATATTTTTTAAATTATAAAATTCAAATACTAAGTAAATAACATTAGTTTCCCAAACCCTAAGAATTAACCCAAGTGGGAAAATTACCATATTCAACTGACCATTTTTAATAAAGAAACAGAATCTTTGTATATATATTCACATCAAAGAAACAGACAAAATAGATTAAAAGCATTTGATTTAGGTACAGCATTTTCTATTTTGTATCCAATGTTCCTTCTTCACTTCCCTCTATCCACCGAGGATCAAATTTATATTAATTTGTTCTGTGTGTCATATACAGATATATTATGACACTGATCAATGGCAAACCAGCTAAAGGTTGTGAAGCACAGTGCTTTCACACCATAGTATTGAACCAGGCTACCTAGAGAAAAGAGATGAATGATTTCTATATCAAGTTTAAAGAAAAGAAGGCTAGACGCCTTTAGGTTGTCAGTAGCTACAGCTTTATCACCTTCACAAAGTCACACTGAGGACATGTTTCTCTCTGTACCCTCTAATGCTTAGAATTAGAGAGAAAATTGAAACTATTCTTGAAATCCACATTAAACTTTCCTTGCCAAGGGTGCTACCTTTCCTTAATATTTCATGTTGTAGGGAGATCTCACAGTAAAGAGGTGAACAATTCTGTAATATGTGAGATTTCAAGCAAGTCTAAAAAAAATCAGATTTGTGAAACTGTTAAACATTTGATCCAGTGTACTTTCAAGAAAATACTATGTATACATAATAATCTTAGATAAGGATGTTTCAGTTAGAGTTAACTTTAATATGCCATGAATTATCTACTTAACATTGAAATTAACTTCTTTATTTTATGATTTGACCATTATGCTAAATCGATCTCTATCACCATGATACAAAGTATACATCCGTACTTCAGAATATGATTAAGATATTGAGGAGGCAGTGATGAAACTGTGCATAGTGTATACATTCAAGGAATAATAAATTACACTATGCTATAGACTGCACAAAAGTTCTTGGGAAAAAATGTCAGTCATGAGCTCAGAATGACTTGGATTCAAGGTATGCCTCTAATACATGTTAGATAGATGGATTTAGCAAGGGCACATGACTTCTCAGAGTCAAAAACAGCAATTTAAAAACTATAAGTTTCAGAAATGGTGATATTTTTAAAGATTTTTATTTTGAGGTTTACAATTTTTCCCCTAGTCTTGCTTCCCTCCCTCCACCCTCCACTGAAGGCAGTCTATTAGTATTTACATTGTTTCCTTGGTATACATTGATCTAAGTTGAATGTGATGAGTGAGAAATCCTATCCTTAAGGAAGAAAAATAAATTATAAAAGATAGGAAAATTACATTATAAAATAACCTTTTATCCCCAAATTAAAAGTAATAGTCTTTGGACTTTGTTCAAACTCCACAATTCTTTCTTTGGGTATAGATGGTATTCTCTATTGCAGATAGCCCAAAATTGTCCCTGGTTGTTGCATCAATGGAATGAGTGAGTCCATCAAGGTTGATCATCACCCCACCACCACCACCAGGGTGTACAGTGTATGTCTGGTTCTGCTCATCTCGCTCAGCATCAGTTCATGCAAATCCTTCCAGGCTTCCCTAAATTCCCATCCCTCCTGGTTCCTAATAGAACAATAGTGTTCCATGACATAAATATATCAAAGTTTGTTAAGCCATTCCTCAACTGAAGGACATTTACTTAATTTCCAATTCTTTGCCAACACCAACAGGGCTGCTATGAATATTTTCCTACAAATGATGTTTTTACCCTTTTTCATCATCTCTTCAGGGTATAGACCCAGTAGTGGTATTGCTGGATAATACGATATGCACATTTTTGTTGCCCTTTGGGTGTAATTCCAAATTGCACTCCAGAAATATTGGATGAGTTCACAGATTCACCAACAGTGTATTAGTGTCCCAGATTTCCTACATCCCTTCCAATATTGATCGTTGTCTTTTCTGGTCATATTGACCAGTCTGAAAGGTGTGAGATGATACTTCAGCAAAGCTTTAATTTGTTGAAATGGTGTTATTTTTTTTTTAGTTTTGCAAGGCAAATGGGGTTAAGTGGCTTGCCCAAGGCCACACAGCTAGGTAATTATGAAGTGTCTGAGACCAGATTTGAACCCAGGTACTCCTGACTCCAGGGCCGGTGCTTTATCCATTATGCCACCTAGCCGCCCCAAAATGGTGTTATTTTTAAAGGAAATTTTATCATCACAAATTCCACATGTCAGTGAAATCATAGAATATTTTAAAAATATGTGTTGAAAATTTTAGTCACAGAAACCCTGAATTTTAGAACTGGGATTGATATCTCTGAATAATGGTTTCATATATATAATGGGCATAACAATATTTGTACCTCAGAGACTCATTTCTTCAAATGAGTTAACACACATATATCAAAATTCAAAGCTCTATTCTGATAATTGATCTTGTTGTTAATTATTATTACAATTATTAATGATAATAATGATAAGGTCCAATAATGATAAAAATAAAGCCCCAAGTAACCAATTCCATTTGAGACAGTTCTAATTTTTATGTGGTTGTTAATATCAGGCTCATTTCCTGAATCTTGTTGTCTTATATAGGGTAGAATTCAAAGCCTCACCCAATTTGCTGGCTACTTTCATATGGTAGTTATACCCTGAATAAACTTTGAACATCACGAAAGCCAATATCCTTATTTCGAATCTAACGGATCCATGCAAAGTGCTCATGGTTAAATTTTGGGGTGCCCAAGAAATTGCATGAGAAAGAAAAAATACATCTTCATTATACGAATTTCCAAATAAACTTATTTTCTTAATTTTTTTAATTCTTAAAAAGGTTTCATAGGTTCAAGATATTGACAGAAGTCCTTGCCTCTAAAAAGGCCAAGAACTACTAATTTAAGTTGATTCCTTTCTTTTTAAATGACACTGTCAAGCTGTATTTCATAGTAATGATCTATAAAAAATTTCTTGTTCACAATTTTTTTATTTTCATTTTTCCCTAATGTGCATTCCTGATTCTTTATTTGTTGACCACTTATCTTTCTTTACTTTTCTTTCCTGTACATCTAAGGTCTACCCTTCTTCCAATGCCAAATTTTACCTTCCCTAGGAAACATTCTTTGATGACCCTGGCCCACAGTTATCTCCCTTCCAAAAATTTAGAAGTGCCTTAAGTCACTCATTTTCTTAGCCCTGTTTTTCACTGCCCTGTATTCTCAGGAGCATATGCCACTGTTGATAACATTCTCCTGGTAGATATTCTAACCACTTTATATTTTTGTGTTATTTCTCTCTCCTAGTCCTCCTTTCATTTGAGTCTATTAATTTTTATTGTCTTTGAAAATTCATTCTCCAATTCATGCCTCCTGAGACTGTAACCCAAGTATCTCACTTGAGTTCTTTTCTCTTCTGATCTCAATTCCTTCTTTTTCAGACCACATCAGCTCTTATGAATTCAGTGACCCTTTTATGCAGATGAATCACAAGTCTAGCTCTAGTTCCTGCCCTGAGCTTTATTAAATTGACTTTTGAACATTTCAAATAGGATTTTCCAGAGACGTTTCAAAGTCAAAATATTGAAATCATTGCAAATTTGCCTAGTGTTCAAGGGCACTACCAGAAAATCAGCAAATCAGATTCATTACCTCAGTATCATCCATAATTTCTCATTTTTATTTAATCCATTTATACAATTGGCCAAGAAAATTTTATTTTTCCTATTCTTACATCTTTTCTAAATGTCCCTTCCACTATTGTCAAAGATGTGAACATTATTTTCTCCTGTTTTGGGAAGGGGAGATAATTGTGAGTAAGGATCATCAGAAAATACTTGCAAAGTAAGAGTGGTGCCCTGAGTTTGGTACTCCCCTGTGAGGAAACACTGCTTGACCCAGGAATTCAAGTGTAAAAAGAAAAACAAAGATTTACTTTAAAAAAATGAAGTTACATCACAAAAGAAAGTGATAGAGGAATTAAGAAGTGATTAAGGAAAAGCCATGTAGATTGTTAATTAATCTTGGCAGGCCAGCTGTCAGGTTAAGCAGAAGTC
Source organism: Macrotis lagotis (assembly GCF_037893015.1). Lineage (NCBI taxonomy): Eukaryota > Metazoa > Chordata > Mammalia > Peramelemorphia > Peramelidae > Macrotis > Macrotis lagotis. The sequence goes on along the minus strand of NC_133663.1, from coordinate 173,049,350 downwards.
CAGAAGCAAGAGGAGAGCTAGAGAGAGAGAGAGAGAGAGAGAGAGAGAGAGAGAGAGAGAGAGAGATTGAGAGGGTCCATGGGGACAGGCAGTGATGTGGGAGTTGCCCAAGTCCCTCATTGGAGAATTTGCCTTTTGGGCAGAGGTTTTGGATTTAGCTGTGTGTAGTGGCAGATGTTGTTTCAGCTCATGTTAACCTAGCTTGTCAAACCAATGAGAATTTGGACAAGGTCAAGACAAAGTGTTTTAACAGAGAGACAAAGGAAGAGTGAAGATTTACAAAATTTTACTTCCAATTAATTTCAATATTTCCTATTGCCATAGTTCTCTGTATCAATAGATAGTTTTTAGATAAAGTGGTGAGGGGGATAGAATGATGATGGAAAACAAAGGTATTAGAATCCTACTTTATTTCTAGTTCTTTCCTAATATTTCAATTTTTGTTTGGAATATAATTAGGAATTTTATAATACCAACATATGAATATGTATATGCATACATGTATGGTTATAGCTAGATATATGGATATTTAGACAAACAAGAACACGTGAATATATACATATACATTTGTAGCAATATTTCATCTTAGGCAAATATTATGTATCTTATACCCATGTCTATATCTATATTTTTTGTAGCATTGATTTTTGTTGGGAAAAAAAACTGGAAGGGTAGCTAGGTGGTGCAGTGGATAAGCACCAGCCCTGGAGTCAGGAGTACCTGGGATCAAATCTGGTCTCAGACACTTAATAATTACCAAGCTGTGTGGCCTTGGGCAAGCCACTTAACCCCATTTGCCTTGCAAAAAAAAAGCCCTAAAAAACTGGAGAAAATGATTCCATTGAGTGGGGGTTAGAATAAAATGAACATTTAGAAATATTATGGTGTATTATGATATAATAAGTAATAAAATATATGAATAAATCAGGAAAAATGGGGAGAATTTTAAGAATCAATGCAAAAGTTAAATCCCAAGATTTATAATCATTCAGTAGAATCTTCAGAACAATATATAATAGCCAAAATAATTTAAATGAAAAGATCATTTAATATTAAATTCTATATAATGGTAAAAATAAAGAAAACACTATAAAAGAGTAAATCACACTTTCTCCATTCCAGTAGAAAAACAGAAGACTTTTAAGATGATATGTTGATGTTTTATTAACTATTTTTCTTTGTCAAAAATGAGTTTTTAATCTGGAAAGTGTTTAAAAAAAGAAAAGTTGACATAAAGGAGAAAAAAGTGTTCTAAAATGTATTTTTATAAAACCTACTTATTTGAATAAAAGTTCTACTAACCAGAAAATATTGATCCTAAAACCATTTGGAAAAGAGAATAGCTTCATTGAAACTTTAACTCTAACTGTATTACCTTACACGGGACCTTCTATTATTTCAAAAATGAGACAGACAATTTAACTTGAAGAATTCAGATGAAAACTACACAAAGGTGGCTTTTGAAATCCTGAAAATCTTTTGTCAAACAATTAAAATTGTCTGGAAATAGCAATTTTCACAAAAAGGTATTCTATAAAAAACACTGAAAATAGTTTTAGAAGATTATCATTCAGGGCATCTATTCACAGACTATTTATGTATGAGTCACCTAAAATAATTATACTACCTATAGTATCTTTTCTGTGTGTATATATATATATATATATGTATATATATATATATATATATATATATATATATGTGTGTTTGTGTGTGTGTGTGTGTGTGTGTGTGTGTGTGTGTGTGTGTGTGGTAGTGGTTAACAATGACACTTTTAGATTTAAATTTACAACAACAACAGCAACAACAACAAAAGTCACTAGAAGCAATTCTTCCACAGGTCAGGTAAAAATAGTCCATGTGAACAACTGGGGTATTTTCTCTAAACTTTTGAATCTCACATTTCTTTTAAGGCAGCTGCATCCGGAGCACTCAGCCCACTGATGGTAAGGGAGTTGAGGAAAACTGCAGAGGTTTCCTGCTATTTCTGAGGCAGGACTCTATTGCTTCATCCATAGATAGAGCCAGTCTGGGCCTCAGTCTCAGGAAAAACAGAATTTTACTATTAAAGCAAACTAGGGACCCTCTTCACATCTCCAGGGCAAAGGGGAGTACTTGTGATCATCCACAGATGAGAGCACTGGCCAGAAGAGCAGACAGACCCTCTTATAAGACCTTAGAGGAATTGAAATCCCTGGGGGATATCCCTGAAAACAACTGCTGAAACCTCAAAAGTTTGGGAAAAGTGTGTCCTCCATCCTGGAAGCAGAGCCCCACCTTAATAAAGACTTATAATCAAATCATAGGTGGGGGAAAATGAGCAAACAATAGAAGAAGAAAAAAATCTTACCACAATTACTTTGGTCACATGAAGGATCAAAATACACACTCAGAACATAACAAAATCAAAGCATCTATATCCAAAGCCTCCAAGAAAAATAGCAATTGGTCTCAGACTCTGGAAGATCTCAAAAATATTTTGAAAATAAAGACAGGGATGTAGAGAAAAAATTGGGAAATGAAATGAGAATGATGTAAGAAAATCATGAAAACCAAGAGAGTATCTTGGTCAAGGAGATACAAAAAAATACTGAAAGAAATTATATATCTTTAAAACCAGTTTATATCAGATGGAAAAGCAGTCCAAAAGACCAAAGAAGAGAAGAATGCTTTAAAAAGCAGAATTGATCAGATGGAAAAGGAGATTAAAAAAAGCTCTCTGAAGAAAACAATTCCTTCAAAGGTAGAATGGGGCTAAGGGAAGCAAATGATTTTATGAAAAAGTAAGAAACAGTATGACAAAACCAAAAGAAGGAAAAACTAGAAGAAAATGTGACATATCTCACTGGAAAATCCAACTGTCCTGGAAAATGGAACCCGGAGAGATAATTAAAAATTTATTGGGCTCCCTGAATGCAGATAATTTTGTGACAAAATAAACAAAAAAATATGACAAAACCAAAAGAAGGAAAAACTAGAAGAAAATGTGAAATATCTCATTGGAAAAGTCAACTGTTCTGGCAAACGGATCTAGGAGAGAAAGAAGTTTTCATTTTTCAGAAATTATCAAGGAAAATGACCCTGATGTCCTGGAAGTAGAAGGTAAAATAGAAATTGAGGGAATCCAAATTCTAGAACTCCCAAGTTGTGGGGGAAATATTATAAATAGCCAGGCAAAAGAAATTTAGATATCATGGAGTTATAATCAGTATAGCAAAATATTTAGCAGTTTCTACATAAAGGGCTCATAGGGTTTGGAATATGATATTCCAGAAGACAAAAGAACTTGGATTACAACAAAAATCAACTACTCAAAAAACTGAACATGATCCTTTGGGGGAAAATTGAGCATTTAATGAAATAGGGAACTTGCAAATTTCCCTTTGGAAATTAACAGAGCTGAACAGAAAGTTTGATCTTCAAGTACAGAATTCAAGTGAAGATAGAGAGGGTGGATGGGAAAGGGAAATTATGAGGAAGTTAGTGATGTTGAACTATTTGTATTGCTGCATGGGAAGAGGATACTGATAACTCACGTGAATATTCTCATTTACTAGGGCAATATCAAGGTGTGTATATATAGATAAGGCACAGAAGGGAACTCAATATGAAGGTATAATATAAACACTGAGTTAATGGGCAAGAAAGAAATGGACTGGGAGAGAGAAAAAGAAGTAGAATAGGCTTTTATTCACATAAAAGAGGCAAGAAATTGCTTTTGCAATGGAGTGGAAGGGGGGGGGAAGGTAAGAGGGAATAAGTGTGCCTTCACTCTCATTTGAAACAACTCAGAGAGAAAATAACATAAACACTCAACTGAGTATAGAAATTGCTTGCCCTTGAGGAAAATAGACGAGGAGAAGGTTGGGGAAAAGGGCATAGGAGATGGAAGGGGAGGATAGAATTGATATAAGCAACAGATGACTGTCAGAGAGGATAGTCAGATATAAAATACTATTGAAGTAAGATAGGGAGAAAAGAACAAGAAAATGGAATAAACAGAGGAGAGGAGGAATAAGGTGGAGGGGGAAAATGGAGGCAAATTCACTGATGGAGAATGATAAATGATAAAGAATGATATTCAATCCAAAGACAGAGCTGATGATATCTGCGTACTGACTGAAACAAACTTTTTTTCTCTCATTTTATTTTTTGTCAAGTTTCTCTTTCTTTTTTTTAGGTTTTTGCAAGGCAAATGGGGTTAAGTGGCTTACCCAAGGCCACACAGCTAGGTAATTATTAAGTGTCTGAGACCGGATTTGAACCCAGGTACTCCTGACTCCAGGGCCAGTGCTTTATCCACTGTGCCATCTACCAGCCCCAAGAGGTTTCTCTTTCTTTTGGGGGATGGGGGAATTAGGTTTAATTTTGCAACATGACTATTGTAGTGATGTGAAAAATAAATAAGAGTAAACTGCTTTTAAAAAAACTGAAAAATATAAATAAAAATCCTCAATTAAATACCAACTTTGAAATTCTGAAAATCAGAGGAAGAGATTAATATAATTGAAAGCAATAAAAAATGTATTTAATAAATAAAACTGTCTTCTATGAAAAAAAGCAAAAATTGATAAATCTATGGTTAATCTGATTAAAAAAAGAAAGAATATCAAATTATCAGTAATAAAAATGAAAAGGGTAACCTCACTATCAATGAGGAGGAAATTGAAGTGGTATTTCAAGCTGTTTTGTCCAACTTCATGCCACCAAACTTGACAACCTGAGGGGAAAAGATGAATATGTTCAAAAATATAAACTACCCAGAATAACAGAAGAGAAAATAAAATACTTAAATAACCCTATTTCAGGAAAAGAAATTAAAGAAACCATTAATAAATTTACTTAGAAATAGTCTCCAGGTCCAGATGGATTTACAAGTGAATTTTACCAAATTTTTATGGAAAAAAAAATAATTCCAATTCTAAATAAACCATTTAAAAACCTAGGAGAATGGATGTGGGGTTCGTTCAATATTAGGAAAATTGTGAGTATAATTAATTATATCAATAACAAACCTATCAGAAATCATATGATCATATCAATAGATGCTTTAAAAGATTTTGATATAATACAACACTCATTCTTAATAAAAACACTAGACAGTGTAGGAATAAATTGTTTGATCCTCAGAATAAAAAGCAGTATCTATCTGAAACAATCAACAAGCATTATATGCAAGAGGGATAGGCTTGAGGCATTCCCAATAAAATCAGGGATGAAACAAGGATGCCCATTATCACCACTACTATTCAAAATCATATTAGAAATGTTAGCTTCAGCAATAAGAGAAGAAAAAAAATTGAAGGAATTAGAATAGGGAAGGAGGAGACAAAACTCTCACTCTTTGCAGATGACATGATGGTATACCTAGAGAATTCCAAAAAGTCATCTAAAAAACTACTAGTAATAATTAGCAAATTTAGTAATGTAGCAGAATGTATAATAAACTCTCATAAATCCTCAGCATTTCTATATATGTCTAGCAAGTTACAACAGAAAGAGCTAGAAAGAGAAATCCCATTCAAAGTAACCTCAGAAAAAAATGAAATACCTGGGAGTCTACTTGCCATAGCAGACTCAAAAACTTTTTTAAAACTATTACAAAACTCTTCTCATGCAAAAAAAAAATCAGATTTAAATACCTGGGCAAGCATCAACTGTTCATGGATAGCTTGAGTTTATAATAAAAATGACAATTCTACCAAAACTAAACTACTTGTTTAGTGCCCTATGAATAACAATTCCAAAAAAAATTCTTTAATGAGCTAGAAAAATTGAAAGCAAATTAATACGGAGAAATAAAGAGTCAAGAATTTCTAGGGATTCAATGAAAAAAGGGAAAAAGAAGGTGGCTTAGACTTACCAGATCTAAAATTATATTATAAAGCATCAGTCCTCAAAACTGTCTAGTATTGGCTAAGAAACAGAGTCATGGATCAGTGGATTAGACTAAGTGCAAAAGCAGGAAATGTTTATAGTAATCTGCTATTTGATAAACCCAAAGAGTCCAACTGGTCAATAAAAACTGTTGGGAAAATTGGAATTTAGTATGGAAGAAACTTAGATTAGACCAACACCTCACACCCTATATCAAGATAAGATCCAAATGGATAGATAACTTAGACATATAAAGCAATATTATAAGCAAACTAGAAGATCAAGGAGTAGTTTACCTGTCAGACCTATGGAAAGGGAAACTGTTTATGACCAAGGAAGTGAGAGAGAACATCATTCAAAACAAAGTAGATAATTTTGACTACATTAAATTAAATTTTGCACAGACAAAACTATGATAATCAAGATTAAAAGAAATATAGTAAATTGGCAACTAGTATTTATGACAAAGGACTCGTTTCTCAAATATACAGAGAAAAAATAAAATACACAGAGAACTGAGTCAAATTTCCAAAAATCAAGCCATTCCCCAATTGACAAATGGTCAAAGATATGCAAAGGCAAGTTTCAGCTGAGTAAATCAAAGCAATTCATAGTCATATGAAAAATTGCTCCAAATCATTACTTATTAGAGAAATGCAAATTAAAGCATCTCTGAGATACCACCTCACACCTCTCAGACTGTCCAATATGACCAGAAAGGACAATGATCAATGTGTGAAGTGATGTGAGAAATCTGGTACATTAATACATTGTTGGTGGAGTTGTGAACTTATCCAACATTTCTGGAGAGCAATTTGGGATTAAATAATATGGGATTATCAGAGGAATTTGTAACATGGGCCTCTATAAGATTTATCTTTTTCTGTCTGGTTTGGAAGGTCTCAATATAAAGATTTATCTATATTACTATGTGTATGAGATAGTCCTAAGATTCAATTTTAATTTCTAGGATATGGTAACTTGTTATGTATGGATCTAGGGTCATTACCTAACTTTCAATCTTATTCTTTCTCCTCCCTTCCCCAGTTAAAACCAATTTACTTCAATTCTCTTCACTGATAAAATTTTATCATTGAAGAGAGGATTGAGTTTTATTCCTTACCTCTTTCTGATATCTATATTTTAGTAGAAGTTCTAAAAGGCATGGAAAATCAAAATTCTTTCTCATCTATGATAAAAGGGAAAAAAAAGAAATCTTGGTATATTTGAAATATCAGATTATTTCAGATTATTTCAGATCAATGACCTAGTCCATCCATCATACTTCAATTGAAACATCAAGAGAGGATTATCAAATGATGTCATAAAAGATTAGGGGAAATTTAGGAAAGATTTAATATATATACCTAAATACTTGACGCTCTAATTTATTATCATTTTTGAAGAAATTTAGGCAAATATTCTAAATTCTCCTTGAATTTTTGATTATCAAATGTTTAAAGTAACATTTGCTTCAAACTTCAAGTGAATATAATTTAATTTAAAATTTTCATAATTTTATGATCAATGCAATGTGACATTTTGATGGATCAATTATCTCATTGATGCAGTTGCATTATTTTTGGATAAAGATTGCAGCCCATTTCATATGAAAAATGCTCCAAATCATTATTGATTAGAGAAATGTAAATTAAAGAAACAATGAGGTATCATCTCACACTTATCAGATTGGCCAAGATGAGAAAAAAGGGAAAATGATCAATGTTGAAGAGGTTGTAGGGGGATTGAAATATTGATGCATTGCATGTAGAGTTGTGAACAGATCAAGCCTTTCTGGAAAGCAGTATGGAACTAAGCCCAAAACTGTCTGTACCCTTTGATACAGCAATTCCAGTTCTAGGTCAATATCCATAAGAAATTACAGAAAAAGGGAAAAGTCCTAAATGTTCCAAAATATTCATAGCAGTTCTTTTTTTAGTGGCAAAGAATTGGAAAATGAGGGGATGCCCATCATTTGGGGAATGTCTAAACAAGTTATGATACATGAATACTGTGGAATACTACTGTTCTCTAAGAAACCATAAATGATCAAACTCTAGAGAAGCATCAAACTTAAGGGATCTGATGCTGAGCAAAGGAATTAGAATCAAGAGAATAATGTACAAATCAAGAGCAAACTGTGAGATAAACAACCTTGATCCTTGATGGAAGCAACTCCTCTCAGCAGTCCAGAAAATTAGAACAACTGTATTAAGCAGGCTATGGACTATATTATCCCCACTCAGGGGAAGAAAAGCATAAGAAAACAAGACACCTAAATTAAAAAAAAAAACCTTCAGAATCTGATGAACATTTTATAAAAAATATCTCTTAGTCCTAATTCATCATACCAAAACTTATGTACTTGTAAAAATGATTATCAAAATATGTATTTACAATACTAATCTGACTATTCACCAATGAGGGGAGGGGCACGGGAAGGGAGAGAAATAAGAAATTTTTTAAATTAAATATATACATTTGTATATCATTGAAAGTAAATAAATCATTTTTTAAAGGATTGTAGCCCATCAACAGCTTATTGAATGACATTGTATAGGTCCTTCCATAAATATTTGAGTAGGCTGGACATAATAATGAATGCTATGGTTATGAGAATCAAAGAGGCATATCCTTTCAATTCATCAAAAAATCATTTAGTTCTTACTCTTGCATAAGATTTCTTCTCTTCATGGAACTTATAATCAATCCATTTGAAAAAAAATAATGTAACTATAGCCTCAAGAAATCTAATCTCTTAAATCTACCTCAGTTTAGAAATATTCCAAACTGTTTCATCGTTTATTTTCTTTGAACATTGAGCTGAACAACTTAGAAATTTTCCAGTTCTGGCACATCTTCCTTAAAATTAAACAAAGAGATTAGTTAATCCATAAACCAGCTAATTTTCTATTATATTAACAAAAACTGGCTATAGTTCAGTGCAATGTATGAGTAAAGCTTTGTGGAGATTTGACTTAATCTAGTAGCATAGCAGAATTCCATTCAATTAATTATATTCTGCCCTTTGAGATCTGGAGGGTATTAGTTTTGCTGTCATCTTGTACATAGAAGAGAAACAAACTATTTTTCCTCCCCTTATCGTCTCCATTTCATCAATTTATGACTTCTTTATTGGAGATTGGAGGGAAGAATATTAGGGGACTGAAAAGCAACTTGTTTGCCTTAGGACCAGCCGTTAGATGGCGTGAGAAGTGAGGGTATGGAAAATTACAATTGCTTCAAAATGGAAAAAAAAAACTATTAATATATAGATGAGATATTCGTAGTTCAACTTGTATTCACTCATTCATCAAATATTCATTCTTAGTAGTAGTTGGAAGGTTATTTATGCACGCAACATAACAAATCCTTTTCATTCTAAGCACATGAGCACCACAAAGCTTTAAAAGAAGTTATCATGGTATGAAAAAAACTATTCATAATAGCACTTCCTAAATGCTTAACTTATGCTAACTCAATAAATATCCTGGCCAATCACTTTGACCTCAGGATTCACATTTAGGCCATAACCAAAATACACAACAAAAACTTAAGAATAATCAATAAATTATGATTAATCATGATTAGTCTAGAAAAACATTAGTCTGGAAGCCCTTACTATTTTCCATGCAAACTGCACTACAATTTAATTAGTTTCTTTTTTCATTTATCTTCTAATAAAATGGTTTTGTTTTATTTATTTTGCATCACTGTATTACAACAATCAGCAGTTTTTATTAACTTTGGTCATGATTCATCCTATACATATATAATATATATATATACATATATATATATTTATATATATATGCCTCTTAAGGATAATGTGATTGTTAGCTAAAAGAAATTATGGTAAAGTCCTAGGCACAATTACATCATGCCATTAAACCAAATTCATTTATATGAAATTTTGTAATAAGAGGGAAAAAAAGGATTAGCAATTTTAAAAAAATCTTCACAAATTAAAATTTATACATTTTTCTTAATAACAAATGCTATTTTACATGCATATTTATTGAATGAAAGAAATCATTTCCTACTTCACTATTATACATTTGAAAATCAAATATTTTTGCTCGTTTATACCCTGAGGGTGCTTTGCTCTTTAAAAGTCAGAGCTTTAAAAAGTTTTAATATCTCTCTTCTTTGCTATAATTTACTTTTCTCTACCTTTAGTGAGTCATTCAGATTGAATAGAAATGAATTATGAAAAAATTATGCTTTATTTAAAAACCAAGCTTCAAAATAATTATTAAAATAAATTTATTTTAGTCTTATTTCTGGAGCTTTTAAAATATCAAAATAACCTTGCATAAATATTATAAATATTTACTAAATGGAAATTAGATCTGAGGTATAATATTTAACGGAACTGAATATGATCCTTTCAGAAGTCCAGAGAGCTAGGCAACTGTATTAGACTGACTATGGATGATATTATCTTCATGCAGAGGAAGAAAAAAACAAAACGCAAACACACAAGAAAGCCATCCTTCAAAATATGATGAAAATTTTATAAAAATTATCTCTTACATATCTCTTTTCTATAATCCTAATTCCTCAAACTGAAAATTACTAATCTGTAAACATGTTTACAACAATACATATATACAATGTTAACCTGGCTGTTTAACCACTGAGGAGAGGGGGGTGGGAAGAGAGGGTGGAAGGAAATTTTTTAATTTAAATATATACATTTGCATATAGATCAAAATAAATAAATAAGTTTTCAAAAAAGAAGTGAATATGATTCCCATGAGATCTGAAATTATTTTAAAATAGTTTTCCTGGGCAGGTATTTCCTTATCTAAATATTTCTTAAATAATAATATGAGATGACTTATCACATTGAATTTTAATTACAAATAACAGTAGCCTAGATATGAGAAAATAACAATTATTATTTTGGTTTATTTTCCCTTGATAAACAAACTCACCGAGATTAATATCTTAATTCCAAAATTTTGGTAAAAAGTTCTTCTGGGCACAGCTAGGTGTACTAGTGGATAGATCCTCAGCCATGGAGTCAATATGACCTGAGTTTATATTCATTCTTAAAACACTTAATAGCTACATGACCCTGGACAAGACACAATTCCAAATGTATTCCCTCCAAAAAAGTAATACTAGTTAACACAGGTCAATACATTATTAAGTCTCAGACTGCAGTTCTCTTCCTATCTGATATATGTATGTATATATATATATACTTATATATGTATATTATATATATATATATACAGAGTTTGATTGACTAGTTAAATTGTAAAATCAATTAATTAAACATGGTTTTAGATAAAAAATGTTACCCATAAAGAGGATTTATTCATTCATTCCCTTTCACCAGAATTGCTTGAAATAGATCTTGTTAAACAAAAATGGTAAAATAAATGCTATTTTATATGAATTATTCATTCTATTCATTCTTTTTGTTCCTCTATGCCCTATACTTCCAAGACCCATAAGCTTTTCCTAACCAACACTTAATTTTATCTATCAATCAATCAATCTATATCTATCCAACCTATCTATCTTCCTATCCATCACTTGTGTATCTTTATTCTCTATACATCTACATTGTACCAGATAGTGTGATAATATCTCTAAATACTAAGGCCTAAATGAAACATTTCCTATCCTTATGTAATTTTCATTCTACTATGAGATACACCATGAACCACCATAAGTATATACAGAACAAATAAGATGTAATTTTGTGGGGCAGACTTGTAACTGGGTCTGGAGAAAGAGATTCAGAATAGACATTATGTAGTATACTACATTTGAACTAATATTTCAAGGAACATAGTAATTCCAAGAATTGGAAGTAAGGAGAGAGTATGCTTGAAGCATGGCATAGATTAAATGTTTTATATGAAGAATAGGACAATAGATAATTTGACTAGACAATATATCATGGGAAGCGCAGTCAAGGCCTTTCTTTTTTAAACAAAAGATTGATTAGAACCAGAAAATTAAACGTTTTTAAAGGAAACATTTAAATATTGAAGCATGAATTTAACAGTGTAAATTTAAGTACAGGTACTTTCTCTTCTAAGGATTGTTCTAAGTTAAGTTTTATCTTTAAATTTTAAATGAAAAATGCATACTCTATGAATGACATAAATGCAAGATGTTAACCAAGTAGGAATGGCAATGCTACTTGAATACAATTTAAAAAAGGGTATTATTATCATCATCAGTCTGGGGAATTGTGTTAGCTTTCCTTAATTCTTGTTGTTCCTTGGAGCTAGACAGACACACACACACACACAAACAAACAAACAAACACACAAACACACACAAACAAATTTATTCACTGACTCAGTCACACCTTGGGAGAATATTTATGTTTATTCACACCTTGTGGATAAATATTAGATCATAAAACTTTGACAAGAAAATACAATGAGTAGAAACACAATTACACTAAAAGGAGGAATATAAAAACAGTTTTGCTATGGTAACATAGAAATTCTGATTATTTTGTCTCATTTTATAAATGTTTATTATATTTAAGGTATTTATGTATCTGATCATTATTCCTCTGGAAATGGTATTCATGGATATTAATTATATCTATCCCAAATATACCCATGCTCTAGTGTTGAACCACAGATCTCATCTTTATCATGGTTGGTGATGGTGATTCTTTTTTTCTGTTTCAGCTATTATAAGACAGGTTACTTTAAAGTTTATTTCCTTTCATTTATTTTTTTTTGTAAAGAGAGTGGATTCAGAAACTATAATCTAGAAGTTCAATAGGTGGAAAGGAGATGGTCATCAGAAGAAAGTATTGCTTGAGCCTCTTAGAAAACTTGTAATTTTTCTTTCCTTTTTTCCTTATCTTTTCCACAGAGACCTAGATCAGAAAAAACACTTTTTACATTCCCTAGGGAAAACTTTGTCAGTGCTGAAAATAATATGGAGTGACTTGGTGGATCAGTGGATAAAGCAATGGCTCTGGAGTCAGGAGTACCTGAGTTCAAATCCAGCCTCAAACACATAATAATTACCTAGCTATGTGACCTTGGGCAAAGTCACTTAAACCCATTGCTTAGTAAAAACTAAAAAAGAATGCAATTAATATAATATGTAAGACCTTGTCTATGTCATTTAATAGCTGCTTTTTGTTGCAGTTATTTAACAAAGTCTATTTAAAATATAAAGGATTTTGAGCCAGGTTTAAACGATAACATACTTTTACAATAATTAGGAAATAGTGCTGGCTCTTAGCCATACTCAGATAAATGTCATAATGGAAAGAGTCCTGGATTTTATTACCATGGAAGAAAGTATATCCCATGAATCTAATCCCCCTGGATTACAACCTAAGTGTCATCTTTGGTAATTTTCTCACCAACTCTACCCATCCTCATATCAGGTCACTTGCCACTTATACAAACCCCTCTCTCCTATAAGATGCCACTCCAATGGATCTTCCAATCTTTTGTCAAATTACTTTTCCTAGCATGCAAGTCTGATCATGTCACCACCATTCCCCTTTCAATCAACTTTAATGATTCCCTATTGCCTTCAAATAAAATAGAAGTGTATTTCTATTTTATCTATTTTGTTTCACAATCTCTCCACAATCTGGAACCTTAACAATATTTCAGTATTCTTAGACTTAGCAGTCATCATTTACTCTGTAACCTAATGACACTGACCACCATACTCTCACATAAGACACTCTTTGAAATTCTGAGCATTTTCTCTGGCTATCTCTAGTAACTGGAATGCTTCCTCTCAGATTCCTTGACTTCCTTCATGTCTCAGCTAAGTTCTCACTTTTTTTTCCCCCTCAAGAAATCTGTCTTGATATCCTTTAACATTAGGGAGTACCTTCCCTCTGTATCTACAATTTATACCCCTTTAGAGATATATTAGATTAGATAGATAGATAGATAGATAGATAGATAGATGGAGGGAGGGATGGATGGATAGATGTGTGGATGGATGGCTAGATGGATAGAAAGATACATAGATAGACATTGTTTGTAGATGTAGATATAGATGTGGGCATAAACAGATATAGGTATAACTATAGAAAGATATAGATATTGATATATAATTTGGACAAATCACTTTCCATTACATAACCCCAAGTTTCTTTTTACAATTAGGGGATTGGGTTATATGATATCTTAGGTCCATTACAGATTGAAATCCTAGTATTATATTCATTGAAAATATATATGCTGAAACCAGATGAAAATGTCAAGGATTTTACTGGAAAAAAAATAGTACACTAAGAGAAAGCTTAAACTAGATGGCATTCAAAGTCTCATCACTAAAATTCTACCATTTTTTTACTATTTTATAAAATGGATAAAGTAGTTCTTAGGAGGTCAGACTACTAGGAAAACTAAGACATTTCTTTAATTAAGATCATTTGGAGTTTTTCATTCCCTCCATTTGACACAATATCTACCATCTTCTGAATAATTCCTTAACTTTAGAAATCTTTTCCAGCAATGTCAGAATTCAGGGCCACACATGGGGAGATTCAATGGGACACTCTAACCTAGACTTGGCATATCTTGAATCACTTGATCTTTTTGTTTCTTAAATTTTTGTTTGTTTGTTTTGTTTTCTTTTTGAAAAGAAAAGCTCTAGTTCCCAGATGACTAATACCTGGATTTTTGGCATGAATGTTTAAAGATGATGAATGCTTGAACATCCTGGGATTAAAAATTCTATCAATTTATTTCTATTATTTGTAGATGATAACACAGTTCATGCATTATTATTTTGATTATCTCTACTGAGTGCAAAAGGTAGTTCAAAGCAATTTGCAATTTTATAGCTTATTGAAATTTTTCCATGCCCCCACCTCCCCCCCCCAAATATCTTTTTCTCTTCATTTTAGTTTCTAAATGTTATTAGTATGGAAACATATGTATTACAGATTCAGAATGGTGTTCAGCTTTCTCATAAATGACTTGAATGCCAGAATGTTCATATGTTTTTGAATTGATAATTAATGATTTAAGGGAGAAGTAATTGTAATAATCTATTATACATGTCAATTAATTAAATAAAGAGAGTGGAAGATTGAGGGAATTGGTAAAAGAACCTGCTTTCAGTTTTCAAAGCTAGTAAAGCTAAAAATAAGTTGTAATTAGGTTAAATTTTATGTAAGAAGGATTTTGGATTACAGCAGAAATGACTCCTTATGAACACCAATTTTACACTTATACTCTACAAATAGTTAAGGAGTTACTTAAGGCATAACAGTGAATAAACTCTGAAGCCTGACTTTTTCCTCCCTTTAAGGACCCTTGCCCAACCAAACCAGAACTGAAGCCAAGAACACCACTGGTGAGAATGATAAATTTGTGATATATTCACCATTGATTTTTGTAATAATTTCTAGATCACAATGGAATAACTCTGATGTCTAAAGCATTTTATCCAATGAAGTTTTTCAAATTCGTCAATAATGATTGCCTAAGGCAGAGATGTCTAGTATCAGTTTTATTTACAAGAACAGAAAACAAACTTCCCCCCAAAATTGAGGCAACATGACACTGAAGAAAATGAAATAGCAGAGAATTTTAGAATTTTAGATTTAGAGTGTTCGGTCATTCGAGATTATCCAATCTAAACGTATGAATTGTTGTTAGAGTTCAACAATATCTCCCCTCAGTAATGCCTTCAGCTTTCACTAGACTACCTCTAGTATTCATTATGTTATGTGTCACACTTTGGAATAATTCTGATATCAAGTTTTTCTTATATTGAGTATTAATTTGACCTTACTTTCTACTCATTACTTTCTATGCAATTGTCCGCTTTGGGGCCATGCACAGGAAAAGATCTTTCTGCGGGTTCTGTCTCTTGATAATTTAGTTAAGAGTCAGGATTTTAAGGTGTTTGAAATATTTTGGAGAGAGCACCTAAGAGAGGCTGTCCTCATGCTGCCATCTTGTCTCCAACCCATGAAATATATTCTTAACAACTATTTCCTTTAACTGAGACATTAAATTTCAATAGTTTAATCCAAGATAGCATTTGTCTTTTTTTGTTGCAATCATTTCATACTGTTGGAAAAAACCTAAAGTTTATATTCAATGATAATTCTGAGGTTTTTTTTTTTCTCATGAATTGCCTTTAAGCTATACCTTTTCACAACGGGTTTTAAAATTGATTTTTTAACATAAATGCAAAACTTTATATTTAAATTAATGAAATTTGTTTTCTTTAGCTTTGACATTGTATTGACAAAGTTTTTCATATTAAATCTATCTTTAAATAAATATAAAAATCAGTTACTCCCTCTCTTATGCCTTATATAAATTTTAATAGAAAACTTTTATCTTTCTTCAAATCATGAATAAAAATATTGATGCCAATAAAGTGTGGAACCCTGAAGAATAAGTTTAGAATTTCCTTCCAAGATGACTCTCTTCATTCTTGTCAATGTACTGCTTTTTTTCAAATTTAAGTCTTTTCTTTATACTTTTTTCAGGGGGAGAACTTTAGGGATAGTTAATGGATCTGGGTCAGTAATCATAGAAATATGATGCAAATTGAAATGTCAAAAACTCCCCACACAGATAAACAGGACCAATTATATCTAAGATAAAGATAATTCCCAGAACTTGCATATATTAAGTTCTTAATAAGACTTTCTTAAAATGTAGTTAATTTATATAGTCATTAGTACTTAACACACTGATTAAGATTAAGATTCACTCAGTTTCTTTTTTTGGACAATTCTTGCATATGTCTTTCTTTAAATTCTTTACAGATAGATCACAATATTCAATAGTAACCTTCTGCTTCTTTTCCTATTTTATGATCAGTTGTTTTGCTACACAGTCTATTGACTAATTTGGTAGATCCTATTCTTGAAATATTTTTATTAGCTTTTCAAATACTCCTTGAACACAAATCTTCAGTAATAGCATTTGCAATAACTGTTCTGAGATGGTTTTGCTATGACCCCAAAGCATGCAAAAACACTGAGAGACTACTCATGTCAAAAAAGACATTCTTTCATAGTGATTAATAACATAATAATTTTGGAAGTACCACAAAATTTAGGTTCAAGTGGTCATATTTATGGCAGGACTGGCAAAAATGAATGAATTGCATTTCAAACTGAATAGCATAATTACAGCAATAACTGTCCTCTATTTACTTTGTTTCTTATATTAATTGTCTAAGATTGACCAAGGATCCCAATCAGTATGATGATATAACTGCGTATTTGACTATTAACAGTGAAATTCTTTATGTAGGATCCCTCTTCCATAATGATTTTTCATAAGATTGTCTCCAAGACATTGAAGAAAATATTTGCTTAGCACCTTTCTGCCTATTTGATATCTCACTTGATTTTCATAAATAGCAGGCAACTAGAAAATAATAACTATGATAAAAATCTATTAATAAATATTATATAATATTAACACATACGTCCAACCTTGTTTGAGGAGAGCAAAGATATCAAAAACTACCCTTTATGTTAATTATATATATATATATATATAAATAATTTTTAGCAATGATAGAACTTTCAGGATCATACTTTATAGCTCATAGTTAATTATGTAGTTATGAATATAATGTTCACTAAAGAAAACTCTTTATGAAGAAAAGATTATCAGTTTTGATAATATGTTTTTAACAAAAATGTATTCAGTGCATGCTTTTGAAATTCTCAATTCTTTTCTAAAAATAAAGATAACTAAAGGTTAGTACATGTTGATAACTTCCCATCTACTTTCTTTTATTAACAGTTCCCCCATGATTTTCCCCATTCTTATTGTTTTTAATCTATGAAATTAAAGAAAATCTTTTCCAAATGCTATTTTTAAATTGTCACCATTAGTAAAAGGCTTTTGTAAATATTTTAATAGTCACATGTTCTGAGTTTCTTATGAGATTCTATATATATATTCTATATACATATATATACATACACTTGATCTTCTGTCTTCCTTACATTTTATGATGGATATAGAGATCTGGCTTCTGAAAAATTGTGGTTCCACTAGTATTGCTGATTATAGTAGTTTGTCTATGAAATTTCAGCATATTTATGTCATATCAGATCTATTTCTTGCCTTTACAAAGTTTCAAGATATTAAGGTAATAAGCCAAATCTCAGGCCAAATGCTCTTCTAATTTTCCTTTCCTCTTCTTTTCAATATTTGTTCATCAAAGTACACAATCGTATCAATGTAATAGACCTTCCAGAGTTATATATCATAGTCTATGTTTATCTTTTTATTGTATAACATTTTTCTATAACTCTATATCCTGTAAGTCAGATATTTATGACTCAAGTCAATATTCATACTTAATGTGCCACTTTGATGCTTTTAAATCTCCAGATAATAGATACCAATGAAGCATCTGGGCTATCCAAGGATTATCCCATCTCTCATTACTTCACCACACTGCTTTCTTTGATAGTCAAAGATGCCCAAATACCTTATTTTCACCTATATTCTTACATATTTTTGATTGGTATTATGTTACATCCAATCATTTATGTATTTCTCAATTTCCTTTTGGTCATATACAATTATTTTGGGGGGAAATAGTGTGTAGTTCTGTATATTTTATTATAAAAACGTTCATACATATATAGATATATATTCTTTTGTACACATGTAAGCATGCACACATGTAAATTAATCTAAACCTACAAAAGTACATACATATCTTTGTATATATCTTTAAATATGCCCTATATTTATAAATAATATGCACAAACATGCATATATAAATATTAATTTATTTGCATTCAATCAACAAAAGCAATAAAACCACTGTTCTTTTCCAATTATAAACTCAAATGCAATGTGTGTGTTTAAATTATATGTGCTAATCTTACTTCCCCTCACAAGAAGGAAATTACACCAACAACACACACCCTATACCAAGATAAGATTCAAATGGATACAGGATTTAGACATAAAAAACAATATTATAAGCAAGCTGGAAGATCAAGGAGTAGGTTTCCTGTCAGATCTATAGAAAGGGAAGCAGTGTATGACCTAGGAAGAGATGGAGAACATCACTAAAAATAAACTACATGATTTTGATTATATACAATTAAAAAACTTTAGCACAGACAATACCACTGTAACCAAGATCAAAAGAAATGTAGTAAACTGGGAAACAATTTTATAACTAGTATTTCTGATAAAGGAATCATTTCTAAAATTTACAGAGAACTGAATCAATTTAAAAAAAAAAAACGCCAATTGACCAATAGACAAATGGTCAAAGGATATGCAAAGTCAATTTACAGATGAGGAGATCAAAGTGATCCATAGTCATATTAAAAATTGTTCTAAATCATTACTTAGAGAAATGCAAATCAAAGCATCCCTGTGGTACCAGCTCACACCTCTCAGACTGGCCAATATGACTAGAAAGGCCAATGATCATTGTTGAAATGGTTGTGGGAAATCTGGGACACTAATACTTTATTGGTGGAGCTGTGAACTCATCCAGTCTTTTTAGAGAGCAGTCTGGAACTACTCCCAAAGCACAACAAAAAATGTGTATACTCTTTGATCCAGCAAAACCACTACTAGATCTATACCCTGAAGAAATGATGAAAAAGGGTGAAAACATTACTTGTACAAAAATATTCATAGCAGCCCTGTTCGTGGTGGCAAAGAATTGGAAATCAAGTACATGTCCTTCAATTGGGGAATGGCATAATAAACTGTATTATATGTATGTCATGGAATACTATTGTTCTATAGGAACAAGGAGGGACAAGATTTCAGGAAAGCCTGGAAGGATTTGTATGAATTGATACCGAGTGAGATGAGCAGAACCAGAAAACATTGTGCACCCTAACAGCAACATGGGGATGATGATCAACTTTGATATTTGCTCATTCAATCAGTGCAACAATCAGGGATAATTTGGGGCTGTCTGCAATGGAGAATATGATCTGTATCTAGAGAAAGAACTGTGGAGTTTGAACAAAGACCAAGGACTGTTACCTTTAATTTAGAAAAGAAAAACTGATATCTTATTGTCTGATCTTGCTATCTCTTATACTTTATGTTTCTTCCTTAAGTATATCATGTTTCTTTCATGACATTCAATTTGGATCAGTGTATACCATGGATATAATGTCTTGTTCTCTTCTTAAGAAAGATATTTTTGTTGTACAGGAGCAAAATCACTTAATAATCTATAATTCTTGGGGCAGCTAGGAAGCGCAGTGGATAAAGTACCCGCCCTGGAGTCAGGAGTACCTAGGTTGAAATCCGGTCTCAGACAATAAAATAACTACCCAGCTGTGTGGCCTTGGGCAAGCCACTTAATCCCGTTTGCCTTGCAAAAAAACCTAAAAAAAAAAAACTAACAAAAAAACCCAATAATCTATAATTCTTTTAGCTTTCCATTCCTGACCCTGATCTATACCAGTTTAATTTTCATTGAGCTCCCTGGTTACTAACCTTGATTTTCAAATCACAGAATATCCTAAAAATGTCGATTTTGTCTGGAGCCTGTCAAATCTTTTGGAAAATTTTCTGTTTTTTTCCTAGCCTTCAATGTATGCAATACAAGTAAGCATTTAGTAAAAATAATAATAAAAATAGTGCTAATAATCATAATAGTTAAGATTTTTGCCATATTAATGTATGCAAAACACTTAACATGCATTATATTATTTAAATCTCACAGTAATTCTGTGTGGTAGCTGCTTTCATTTTTCCCATTTTATATATGAGGAAGTTGAGAGTAATTAAATAACTAGTCTAGATAACACAATCAGTTGCCATACGAGGTTGGATATCAATTCAGTTTCTCCTGACTTCAATTAAAATATCATATTCACTGAACCAAGCAATTGATATAAGCTGCCATTATTTATCTTTCTGTCAACTTATATTCCTGATAAAATTTATAAAGTGGGATATCTGAGCTTCCCAAGAATTGAGAAGTCAAATTTTCAAATGCTTGAACTATATCCCCCAAGATATTACTTTAATTTAGTGGAAAGTTGCATTTTAGATTTTCTAGGTTTAGTGTTAGAGAGAATATCAATTTAAGAGTGGTTGATTTCCTCCAATAAAATATTTGAAAAACTTACTCTCTAAATGCAATATCAAAGACATTATTAGTTATAGTTGTACTAAAATGTGATTCTTACTATCTTTTTTCCCCTTTCCCAACACTATTCCAACATTATTTCAGAGTAATGGGGTCTTAAGAGACTGCTGGACATTTTCTATTTTTATATTTTAGTGTTAAAAAATAATCATCTGATAGCCAGACTTCTGGTCAGAATCTACTCTGAACTTAGCTGCACAGGTTCATGGGCAACAATCTATCTTTTAAACTATAACTATAATCTTTTAAGATCAGCAAAATCCTCTTCAACATCAAATTAATTTTGTTCTGTTAGGCAATGCACTTTGTTTACAGTTGGCTATTTTAACTATAATTATGACTAAACATATTCTGTTGTTGGTCACTGTGTTCATAATAACTATTGTTTAGCTAACTTACCCAAAATCTTACTAAAAATCAAATCTAAAAAATCTTAAGCATTACTAGCCTATTAAGCACATATATATAATTGAATAAAGCTAATTTTGAATTACTTGCCCTTAATAAACCTTCAGTGTCCCTTAGTGATAGTAAATTCCTTCTCTAAATAGTCACTGACCATCTGTTCAGTAGTCCATTATAAATTTTATCAGGATAAATGTCAAAACCATCAGTTGCTGATTATTAGAATGAATTTTTTTCCACTTTTTGAAAAGTGTAGCAAAAATTATTCATGTTCTCTTGGAATCTTTTCATTCTCCCATAATTATTTTAAAAATTGCTGATGTTTTTCTGGCAAAAACATTTTCAAGTAGTATCAGTTCCCTAGGATATAAATTTTTCAGGTCCAAAGACTTCAGTTCATTATAAAAAGCTATATAGACTGTTAAACTTCCTTCCTGTTCTTGAGATTATAACTATATTTATTCCATTCTTTTAAATAGAAATGTCATTTCTCCCTGATAGAGATTCAAAACCAATTAGAAGTTGTCTTCTAATGAAAATGGACAATTTTCCCAAAACATGTCGTTATAATTCTGAATATACTTTTTTTTTTTTAAATAAGCATCCAGGGGCGACTAGGTTGTTCAGTGGCAGAGCACCAGCCCTGCAGTCAGGAGTACCTGAGTTCAAATCCAGCCTTAGACACTTAATAACAACCTGGCTGTGTAGCCTTGCGCAAGCCACTTAACACCATTGCCTTGCAAAAATCTAAAAAAAAAAAATAATAAGCATCCAAGTTATCTACAACAATCTTTTTTTTCTCTTTTCTTTTTTGACAATGCACTCTTGACATTTGCCTTTCTTCCTTGATCACCTTCCACATAACTGTGCTTTGAGTAAAATTAAAAATAAAAACAATTCTTCCATAGGCAATTGTTCAAAATGCGAAAGATCTATCCCTCAAAACTTCTTCAAAACTATTCCTCTCCCTCAAAAAACACCATCCAAAATGCTTTGTTCATGTTATATGTGTGTCTATACTATGAATCTATATATGTATGTATGTGCATATATGTATGTATATATTTTCCAGCATAGCATTTTCCTTTCCTTTGACTGATTCTTAGGTCATGAACTCAAAGTCTTTAACCATTCAGGTTTTGAGCATTCTCCAGCTTTTCAATATTTTGCTTAAATTGTAATAATTAGAGCTTGAAAGCAATATTCCATAAGAGGCCTAAGGAAAATACAACATAGTAGTTCAATCACTTTCAATTTCCTAAAATCTATACTCATTTTAATATGACCCAATTTGTTTTTATTTCTTAATGCATCAGTTCTCCCATGACTTTCTATTTCCTTTAAGGAAAAATATAACATATACATATATATATATATATATATATATATATATATATATATATATATACACACACACACACACACACACGCAAATACATATCTCACTCAAGATTAAAAAAACAACATTACTCCTACTGAACTTTTCAGACTTTTTCTATATTGTATTTCCCTTCATTATCAATTCCGGACTTGCTTGGAGGTCTGTTCATTAAATTTCATCTCCTTTCCTCTTTCTTTGACACATTTATCTACGAACTAACCCCTTACTCATGTCTAGAATGCACTTTTTTCTAATCTTTAATTCTGCAAATACATTTCTTTTAAAGCTCAGTTTTGAGTTTAGAGGATTTTGCATTTGTTTTCTCTGTATTTCTAGTATAAGGACTGTGATTTTCATTTGGTAAAAACAATTATTATTGAACTTTTGAAAATATTTTTCAGGGTCAATGATAAAAGGAAGTTTATTTCTTTGTGACTTCCCTATCAATTTTATCTTTAGTTATTATGAAGCACAGTAATCTTAATGAATTTTAAAAAATCATAGACATGAATTCCCAATCTAATTTTTCTGTTGTAAGATAGTGATCAAAGTGGAATCTTAAAATAAAATTTTATTAATATATGAATATATGAATATTGAATGCTAAATAAATATTCTACCTATAATACATTTTGTCATTTAGTCAAATGGAGAGAGATTACTGAACATTTTTAAAAGGATAACATTTTGCTCTGTTGGAATGAAAGAAATTATCTAAAATCTCATTTTAATTTTAAACCATAAATTTATCCAAAATCCAAAATCAAAGAAAAATTTATATATTTTCTTATATATATTTTAAAATGTCAATATTATGAAAGAGGTGCAATATTTGTTCTAATTAGGAAGAAAAACTAAAAAACAAGAACAGCATTTTCTTTGGAGGACATTTATAAACTAAGGAAGAATGAAATGTGCAGAACTTGAAGAAAAATTTATCTCATAACTAAAGTACAAACATAACTTAGTAGACTGTAACAAATATGATCAATAAAATGACCATTCATAATTCCAGATAACCAGTGATGAACTATGCTGTCTACAGAAGGGAAGAATTTGATTTATTGTGTGTATGTGTGTATACGTGTTTCTATAAGCAGTAATTTTATTTCGCTTTAAATATTTGTTAAAAGTAATTATTTCGCTTTTATATTGGGAAGGGATATTTCTATTAATTTTAATAGAGAGATGAAAGATGTACTGAAATTGTGAACCTTTAGCTGAGGTCACTGTATTATTAATTTTACTCAGTTGTTTTACATTTACTTACAAGAGACTTCATGGAACAGAAGTGATATAAAGAACAGTGGTTTTATAACTTTCACATTCTCTGGACTTTCTCTAATACCTTATTACCAACTTCTAAAACTCATCTTTCACAATGTCATAATAATTTTAGCTCATTATTAATGAACTCTTCATCACAACAAGTTTTACAAAATATTTTATAATATGGTTACTAAAGTGTTTAAAATTTCTGTATAGAACTTGAATGACAACAGTCCTTTAAAAAATAAGGTGCTATTTACTTAAGTGAAATTGATGCTCAACTGGTATTTTGCTTGAGGTCAGTGTGAGATTGTGTAAATGGAATGTTTTAGAAGCATTGAAGAATTTGGATGCCGTTATGTCTCCCTCCATCACAATTCAACCCATGTAAATATCATCTTTTCTATTAGGAACTCAGCTCTAATGAGGAGAAGACAATCTAAACTTTTAACATGTATTTCTGCTCCTTATCTCTTTTCCCTTATGTGCATTTGTAGCATTCTCAGTTTTTTCCAGATGTACTTTTTAATAAACCCCCATCAGATTACTGCTTAGTATCTCTTTTACTGATGAATGAACAAAAATATTAAATACTTACTAGGTGTAATGCATTTTTCTAAGTGATGGGAATTAAAATAGAAAAGTAAAACAATCCCTTCTTTTGTGACTTTCACATGTTGATGGGGAAGAGACACTATATATCAGGTTTTAATTATAATTCTGATAAAAAAGATTATAGGATTCTTAGGATTACAGGATCAAAACAGAAGATAAATGTCCTTTCCACTGGTAAAAGAAAAAATGATAGTTTCTGATGCTTAAACCTTTTGACAATGCCAAAGACTGTGTTTGCAAGAAATTTCATTTCTGGGTCTTCAAAAGATGTATCTGTAGAACCTGAAGGCACAGTCATGTGACAGGGATTGCTTACAAGAATGATATTAGTCACTCAGTACATTGGACAATGACTTACAGGTAATCTATTTCAAATGTTCTTGTTTTCAGGTTATGAGGCTATCCCCATCAATGTCTAATAAGTGGTGGTGGTGGTGAAGGTAAGTGTAGTGGTTTGAATTGATTAGTCTATCTTGTCTACCCTATCTCTCTCTGAGTTATTTGATACTTAGCCTGCTTTGTGAGTGGCTGTTTGTAGACAGTCATAGTTTTGTTTTCATAGGGGTTATTTCCCCTGATGATATATGAGAGAGTTGGGCTATAAGAAAATCTGATTGCGGGAGGAAGGGAGAGAGTTGCTGGCAATTACTGAACTCTTTCTTATTATTTATTTAAGGCAATGTGACTTGACCAAGGTCACACAGCTAGGCATTTAGTAAGTGTCAGATGCTTTATTTAAATTCAGGTACTCCTGACTCCTGGGTTGGGGCTCTATCCACTGCACTACCTAACTGTCCAACAATTACTGAACAGTTGTGCTGAATCCACCTCTTGATGACGGTTGTTCAGTTGTTGATACCGGTGATGTGAAAGTTGAGTTTCTTTGCCACAAATACATTCTTCCTTCAATAATGAATATGAGTGCTGAGCAAGAAGAAGCCCTGGTATCCTGTGGGAAATTATTTTCCCAGCTATTTTAGCTTCATTGTCATAGGTTGTCTTTATAAGGAGCTAAAGAGAGAAGGTAATCAAGATTGTGAATGTTTGCCTTTTTGGGGACATGTTACCTCCCTTTCTCTGTCACATATCAGTATGCCTTGTTACCTCAGGAAAATAAAAGGAAATAATATAAGTAGAAATTTTGTATAGCTCTCAAATTTATTGGACTGAAACTCTTATGATAATAGTGAAGCAATAGTTGGAGTATTTAAAGCTAAATTTAACTCTGTTCCCTTTGGTAATCTAGTTTAGATTATAAAGCCCTTTTCAATTTTTTAAAAATATTTCATAAATTTTATTTAAATGTTAATGAAAAGAAAGATTTATGTTTTCCTATTCAAGTTTGTTAATTTCTGAAATTTTTCAAATAATCCCTTGAAAGTTAGTTTGTGGTTCCCCAAGTTAAGAACTCCAAGATACAACAATATTTTCTTAAGTATCATTCATTTGATGAAAAAAAGGAAGAAAAAATATTCCATGGGACACTATTTGAAATTGGACCAGAAGTATAAATCTCTTCCTGCTATGCAGAAGTTCCAGTTCGATGCCCAGTCTATACATATATGCCCTTTTTTATAGGGGTGGTTAGGTGGAATGCACTAAGACACTTACTAATATTCACATACTTCCTAACTATGTGACTCTGGCAAGACATTTAATATCTGTCTGATAAGTGTGCTTTCCCCGAGATGAGAGAAATAGGTTGCCTAGCAAGTAGTGAGGACTCTGTTAAAGGAGTTACATTTTGGGAAGTTGTATTTTATGCAAAAAAGTTATTCATGTTAGAAGAGATAAAAATCCCTCATGACTCTTTTATTTCCAAATTTAGCAGGCCAGAAACTAACTACACTAATGCTCTGAGTGGTATAAGCAAAAAAATTTGGACCTGTCTCATGGTTAAAGTCCCCGACCTGATAAATGAATTGCACCATTGGAGTCCCTTTCATTTCAGAGAAATCAGTCATATCCTTGATTCCAAAGTACTCTTTCCAAATCAGATTATTCATAGAAAAATCTTAAGAGTCATAAGGAAAATTAGGAGGAATATAAGCTGATTAATTTAATATTTTTGAAACTACAAGAGAACATGGTAGATAAATGCAAAAGATGAATGTCTTTTTAACTTAGGAAAGAGAAATTTATTACTAAGCTTTCTTGGCAGAAATAAAAAGTCCCTAACTTTCCTTGAAAAGTCTCAGAATATCTTTGTTCATGACCTCTGAAATTCCCTTTCTTGATCACAATCTATTGTCATTTATCCTCATCTTCTGCCTTCCAAAATCAAATACTGTTCTTTCTCCATATTGTGACTTGGTCACTTTTCTCAGGAGTTATCTTTTAGATCATTACCTCTACACTAGCCATTTTCCACCATTTCCTCTTTTTCCCATATTGACTCCCTTGAAGAAACACTTCAATCTCTCACTGCCTTCTTATTTTGAGTCTCCATCATGTATTGGCTGTATGCCTGAAAAAGCCACTTAACGTTTTTACTGCCTTCTAGAATTCCAAGGTTATATATATTGCAGAGGCTTTCATTGGCAGAAGGAATATCCTTCTCACTCTCTCCTTATATTAAAATATGATAAATCAAAAGGTTATTATTACATTGACATTAATCTTCATTTATATATCTTGAGTTGCTACTATGAATTCTAGATAATTTAATACCAATAAACAAATTATTTAGAAACCTGTGCTTTTCCATTTCTTTGAACTCTTACAGGCTAATCAATATAAGAGTGGAATAAATCAAACACGCTTTCTGTGTATGAAAAACAAATAAAAACAATTTTTTTGTATATTTGCCCAAAGTTGCTTCTTTGATTGCCAACACAAAAATGTGGAACACAAATGAATTGTTCGATGAATCTGAATAATACTTGGTGCCTTGTCTAGGCATAT
Source organism: Macrotis lagotis (assembly GCF_037893015.1). NCBI lineage: Eukaryota > Metazoa > Chordata > Mammalia > Peramelemorphia > Peramelidae > Macrotis > Macrotis lagotis. Next base: position 173,021,794 of record NC_133663.1, on the reverse strand, counting down.
TAAGGGCCTTGATTTTTGAATTTGTTCCTTCCCACAATCCTACTGTACTTTTTTTCATCGCAATATATATTATTTTAAGTATATTCTTAAGCAGACCCACAGAATCCGTATTTAATAATTGCTTTTGTATGGCAGATATACTGACTGCTGACGATAAGGAATATTCCTTCAACATAGCAAGCATATAACTAGAGGTAGTTGAAGAAGTGGGGACACAAAAACACAATCAAACACATAGATAAGTTTTCTAACTTCCGCAGATAAAAATTAATCTTCCTTTAAATCAAGTTGGAAAAAAAATTGTGTTCTGGTCTCCACTGAACTGTTATACTTTCATAACTATTTGCAACTCAATGGAAGTAAGAAAAAATTATTTTTTAAGGATATAATTTTATCACCTGCTTTGGATTTTGTTCATAAAAACCAGAATTAAAATGCACAACATTTGAAGCCAATTATGAAAAAGTAAAAGGGTACTTAAAAAGGAATAAATCTGGAAACACTTGGTCACCCTCACAGGAGCATTAGATTCAAAGATGGTTTAAAACTGTAAAGGCAAGAGAATTCTCTGAGGGGGTCAGGCTGATGGTTGGAAAGATGAATGTAACCAAAGGCAACATTCTCCTGGAATGGGATCACAGGAATTTGGTAGGTGAATGGGAGGAGTGAGTTAAACCAAGAGCAACTTTGATGTAAGGAAGGAGATTATAGCTGTGGAGATGATGGGAAATAGAGGTCTTGCTTAAAGAAAGTAAAACTTCATACCATTTGTACTCTGTATGTGGGAAAATCTCAATTTTATATCTATTCTTGACCTCTGACCTAACCTTGGGACCTATTATATGTTTTTCAAGTCAAATGCCATTTGCCATTATTACACATGGAAAAAAAAATCATATTTAAGCTATCTCACAGATGTTAGTCATATCCTCCAAACCATATACATATATATATATATATATATATAAATATATGTATATGTGATGTTAACTATGAATAATATAAGAACATAATGTCAACTTAAGCAGATGGTCTTAGGAACATACTATTTGAAAGGGTCAGTCTTTAAGAGATTATTTGAATTCTCCTGTTTGGTCACCCTAAAGGAATGCTTTCCATGGCCCTTCCATATATCATAGACAAAGATTTAGAAAGTTTTCTTTGAAATTGGCCTTCTATAAATGGAAAAGAAAGAAATTATTAAAGAACAACCAGGATTCAGGGGCTTCTCCTAATATGATCCTTACTTATTTTGCTGTTCATGTCTGTGATTGTCCTTTGGATTCACCCAAGGACTATATTTTATGCTAGAGAACACAATAGTTTAGAGAAAGGGACTATATCTTACTATCATGCTAGAATTTTTACAGTACTGCAGTCCTAAATTGCTGATTCTTATTAAACCTCTAACCCATTACTATGCATTAATACTTTTATAGGTCTTAAGTCAGCTGTTATCTCTGATGACTTCCATATTTCTTTCTCTCCTGTAGTTAATCTTAAATCATATAGTAGCCTTGGTGTTCCTATCTTAAGATAATACTTTGAATTTATGTAATTGTTAAATGTTATTTATGTTTAAAATGTTAAATGTCATTTAAAGACTCATATAGACTAGTTCCCTCTGATCTTTCTAGAATTATTTTGAGATATCCAGTAGTCTCCAATCTCTAAAGTTCAGCCAAACTTCTTCTTCTTCTTCTTCTTCTTCTTCTTCTTCTTCTTCTTCTTCTTCTTCTTCTTCTTCTTCTTCTTCTTCTTCTTCTTCTTCTTCTCTCTCTCTCTCTCTAACTCCCACTCTTCATATTAATCATATATTTCATATGTATAAATTGTATTTTCTTACCTCTGAACATACTATTTTCCTACATAAAATGAGTTACTTGAGAGTATGCACTTCTGTTTTTTTGACTCTGTATCCTTATTGCCCAATATAAAGTCTATCACATAAGGGCTTCAAAAGTATTTGTTGAATAGAATTGAACTGATGTTTATACTTTTCAAAACAAATACATATGTGTATATATATATATATATATATATATATATATATGTATTATATCATTAGATAATCTTAGTAATGGATATTAATGAAATTATGTCTTATGATAGATAAATGAATAGCTATAATTACACTAAATACAAATTTTGGGGAAGTGAACTTAATGACTTATTCATCCTTATATTGACAGCATAGAACACTGAACACAATAGATGCTTTCAATGTGCTTATAAAATAATTTTGATTTTAGAAATTAGGAAAACAGATCACCAAAAGTATAAATTGTTTTTCCAGCTTGGTGTTATCAGCTTTCCTTCCTCTACTTCTTTTACTCTTGAAGTCTGTCAGTAAAAGTAAATATTCAGAGCACAATTAGACATTTGTCTATGGCTTGCCAAATTTCAAACTTGTTTGTTGAAGTTGAGAACAAATTAATATGACCCTTCTCTTTTACTGTTATAAAGAATACATGCTATGACCAATGGAATTTCCCTTACCAATATTTTATTGCTTGCTAATACTTTAATACCATTTGAATTCTGTCTCCTGTCCTTTTATGATATGGAAAAGTCCACATTAACATTCTGTATCACTCTCTCTCTTTTTCTCTTTGTCAGTGCCTCTTTTTTCTGTCTGTCTCTGGGTCCCTTTCTTTCTCTATCTGTATGTTTTTCTCTTTATCTTTCTCCCTGTTTCTCTCTCTCTCTGTCTCTCTGTCTCTCCATCTCTCTGTCTCTGTCTGTCTGTCTCTCCATCTCTCTCTCTCTCTCTCTCTCTCTCTCTCTCTCTCTCTGTATCTCTGTCTCTCTGTCTGTCTCTGTCTGTCTTTATGTCTCTGTCTGTCTCTCTCTGCCTCTGTCTGTATCTCTCTTACATTGTCTCTTCATACTTAGTTTTCTTCCCTGGAGTATTCAATTGTACTCATGTCTCCCTAAAAATTCAAAGTCACTCATTCAATTGTTCTTACTAGCTGTCATCTTCTAGAAAATATTTTGTCTACACATTATCTTCTCTCCTTTGATTCTAAACCCTATGCATTCTCACTTGATCGATCATTAACCTGTAACTACTCTCTCCAAAGAAACAACTGGACTCTTCTCCAATAAATCAATTAACTTTTTCTTAATCTAAACCTTTTTTAGCTGTCCTATAGAAAATTTGATGGTCATTCACTGTCTCCTTGAGGATATTTTCATTTTTCTAGATATCAATGAATTGTTATTTCTTTTTTCTCTCCCTGACTACATGACAACTCTTCCATACTATCCTTTGCAGAATTCTCATATGTGCCTACTATCACTTTCCCATAATGTTTTGTTAGACTTTATTCCCTTTACCCACTTTGCTATTAACTCAGTGATCACATTGGTTCCAGTGTTTTCAATTAAAAGATCTTAAGATCCACATATTCTGAAAACAAACAAAAACAACTCATGATTTTTACCTTTAAACCCTTTTTTCTTTCAACTGTCTATTTTTATTCCGATATCACTAGCCTCCCAGTCTCCCAAAATTGGAACCTCAGTGATATCTTTATGCCACATACCCAATTATTTGTCAAATTTTCATTTCTACCTTCACAAATATCTATGGAATTTTGTCCATTTTTCTTTCCTTACACTGCCAGTATCCTAGCACAGACCTTTATCACTTTTTACTTTAATTAGAACAAGGGTTTTTAAATTGCTTTGCCTTTCACAAACAACACACTATCCAGACTAATACTACTAAAGTAATTTTCCTAAAGCTCAGATATTTTCACATCTTCACTAGACCCAATAAATTCCAATGACTCCTTATTTTTTCCAAAATTAAATTTAAAAGTCTTCTATTTGACTTTTAAAATTTGTCACAATCTGCATCCTTGTTACCTTTCAAAACTGATTACTTTTATTGTTCGTTCACAACTTCTACCAGCCATCCATATGGTTTTGAGTTTTTTCAGTTTTTCTCTGATTCTCTGTGACTCTATTTAATGTTTTCTTGGTTAGATAATGGAATGTTTTGACATTTTCTTCTTTTCCCTCATTTTTATAATTGAGGAAACTGAGACAAACAGGTAGAAATGCTTACCCAGGTTGATAAAGACACTATGTAATTGTCATACAATTCATCTCTAAACTTTATGCCTTTGTCCTATCTATAAAAATCTATAATTCTCTTCCTTATTAGCTCCATTTCTTAGTTTCTGTGTCTTCCTTCAAGAAACAACTTTTTAAAGAGAACTTTCTTGTGCACACCCCATCTCAAATTCCATTTATAAATTTTAGCCCTTATCACTTTCTTAATTAGATTAATGAACATATCTTTTGTATATAATTATTTCTTATATTGTCACTCCAAAAAGATATGATGTAATAATGTTTAGCATCATCGACAGTTTTTATCTTTCTTTGTATTCTCAGTGATTAGCACAGTGCCTATAATATAGTAAATACTTGAGTACTTGTTTATGTCTTAAGAATGAGTTTGGTCTTACATGCAAATAGACTAATTTTCTTAGTGTAGTTTTGTCAACTTAACTCTATTGCCAGTCAGGTTTCACACTAATATCTCATCATGTTAAGCAGTAAGCCTAGATTCTTAGAAATTATGCCAGGCAAATTTAGGACAGGGCAGGTTTTACAAAGCTAGAATCCAAAAGTGTATTGCTGTTTATAATCTCCATATATTTCATCTTAGAACCCTACCAGATCAATTTAGAATGACTGAGAACCAAAATGACCATCGGACAAAGCATTTTTCCATCTATAGAGACTAACTCTGGTAGACTGCTAAGTTTTAAAAAAAAGTCTGAAGGAGACTTTTAGGTTGCAGTCAAGATAACAGTGTGAAGCTAACATGCTCCCTGAGCTTTTCCCTACCAAAAATAAATGAAAACTCTATTCTGGCATTTGCATTATAGATCCCATCAAGCAAAGAGAATATTCAAAGACGTTTTCAACTGTAGATACCATGGAGGCTCTTCAGTGAAAGTCTGTCTCTTTGGGGAAAAGGGGAAGTAAATTCCAGGAGACAGGAGAGCAGGGAATGCCAAAAGGAGGCTGTTAGCCACAGTGCAATCAAGCCAGCAGGGAGGATCCCAAGCCCTAAACAAAGTCTGAACCCTGAGAGCCCTAGGGTAAAAGACAAGACTGGGTCAGGAACAATTCATTGTTAAGTCAGAACCTGGACATAAAGGAGGAAACAAATCTCTGCAAAGGAAATACCTAGACTGAATAGGCAATATCTTGATCAACAAAAAAGCCAGGGCTCCCACCCCAGCCCCAGAAAAATAAAAATTTGCATTTAAACTCCATATACTCCAGGAGCAGAAATAAAACAGAAATGAACAAAAAAAAGATCCCTCAACATAGAAAACTGCTTCACAGATAAAGATGACAGGAATGCCATGTCTGAAGAAGAAAGCAGTGAAAGATTACTCACAGAAGTATCAAAACAGACTATAAATTGGACTCAAATACAAAAGTTCATCAAAGAACTTAAAAAGAATTAAAAAAACAAAAAAGAGAGAAAGAAGAAAAATGGAAGAAATACATGAAAGTCATGAAGAAAAATTGTGACAAGTTAACCAAAGAAATCAAATACATTACAAGTAAAAATAACCAGCTGTAAAAGGAAACAAAAAAGACAATTGAAGAAAATAAAACACTAAAAATTTGAATTGTATAGTTAGAAACTAATGAATCTACAAGACTAAAAGTTTCCATCAAACAAAATAAAAAGGCTGAAAAATTGAAGAAAATGTAAATTACCTTTTAGGGAAAACAAATGACCTGAAAAACACATCCAGGAGAGACAATCTCCAAATCACTGGACTATTAGAAAGCTTGGACCAACAAAAGAACCTGGAAAACATCATGAAGGAAATTATAAGGGAAAAATGTCCCAATCTACTAGAAAAAAGAAAATAATATAACAATTGAAAGAATCCACAGAACTCCTTCAGAAAGAGACTCCAAGATAAAAATTCCAATGGCTGTAATAGCCAAATTCTAGAACCCTCAAGTAGAAGAGAGAATATTGCAAGCAGCAAAAAGAAAATTCAAATACAAAGGGAAAAAATCAGACTAACACACCTATCAGCCTCAACACTGAAGGATTAGAAGAATTGGAATAACATATTTTGGTGAGCTAAGGACCTGGGATTACAACCCATAATATACTACCCTGCAAAAATTCAGCATATAATGTCATGGCACAAGATAGATGTTCAACAAATACAAGCCTTCCAGAATTTCCTGAAACAAGGACCAGAACTGAATAGAGAATTCAATTGCCAAATACACTGCTGAAGAGTAACATTTTAAAAAAAAAGGTAAATGAGGAAAAGGAGATATAATAACAAAATTATTTTAAACAAATATTGGTCCATAAAAGGGAAGATATATAACAATTCTTATTCTTTAGAACTTTATTTCTTTAAAGAAAATTAGAGGGTAGAATGTACTTGAACAGAATGAATTTAAAGAATATGGGTATAATTGGTTATGGTCTCCCAATTTAATAGGTCCAAGATCACATCACTATGAAAGAAAAAGCCCTGGAAAAAAGCAGGTGAGGTAACTTTAACTGTGTCTCAAAAAAAATTCTGAATCATTTTAATCACAAGGTAATGTGTATCCTGTCTAATAAGAATCTGAAACAATGTCTTTGGTTACTTACAGTCATTTGCAAAGTTCTAAGTGAGACCTCCAGAGCCTCACAGTACTTAGAACCCTTTAAGATTCTTGCAGATAATTAGATCAGCACCACATGCTTCACTTAACAAGATATTAAGTGGGGGGCGGGGAGACAATAGGCCTTGGTTCACTTAACAATTTGTTAAGTACCCTGGGGAGGCTGTTAAAGTGTGAAAGAAAAATGGCCTGGGAGGAGGGGCACAAATAGTTAAAGAAATAATATTGTTTTGGAGGATACTTTAGCTTGTGAGGAAGATTGAATGTACTTGAAAGATACTTGAAAATTGGGTAAGGTAAAAAATGATTATAATTACAATTTGATGCAATTTGAGTCAATGCTGCTTATCAAGTAAACAGTGATGATATTTTGATCACAATATGTGCTTATCAAGCAATCAAATAAAGGAAATGTGATTGATGATACCTGATTAACAATATTAGAACACCAAGGGAAGAGGCACAATGATTTATAATTTTAGAAAGAAAGAAGGGAGAATGTGAATGCTGAGTAAATTCTATTCAATAGATTTAGCCCAGTGAGGGAATAAGATACATTCTCACTTTGGTTTAAAAATCTAACTTAATCTACAGGGAAGAGGGGACAGGGAAAGATAAGGGAAGAAGGGATCAACAAAAGGGAAGGGAATGTATAAGTAAAAATTAACTAAAAAGTTAAATTTCTAAAAGTAAAGTCAAAGGGGAAAAGTAGTAAAACTTTGGTGAGGACTGTTACATACCTGCTGGCTAATCTATCTGTTACTCATAATTCATACTTGTCTTGGACATACATTGAGGAGGCGGGAGACAAATATGACAAGTTCTCTGTTTATTTTCCAGAATGCAATAATTTAAATATCCCCTTTGTCTGTGGTTTACTCCCAATTCAGGTGGTGTTCTCCAATTAGCAAATCAAACATATGCCTCCAAGCTCCTGGACCCAGATGATTAAGTTTATTTCCTCAGGCTAGCACTCCCACAAAGTATCACAATTATATGTTTAGTGTTTACACACAATGTTCCAGGAAGTGCCAAAACATAAGGAACAGATGAGAAGATCTGGAGAGTGGACACAGTTGAGCAGACCATTGATGTACTTTGGGCAAGAGGAACTTTAAGTCATTCATAGTCAAGCAATATCCTCCTGTGACCTTCAACAGTTGTCCTGCATACAAAGGACAAATAAGAGAAAAGGATAAGTATAAATGAGGAAAGATAGTATGAAAGGAAATACAGAATTAGTAATCTTAACTGTATATGTGACTGGGATAACAGAAGCAGATAGCAGAATAGATTAAAAACCAGAATCCTACAATATGTTATTTACAAGAAACACATTTAAGCAGAGGTACACACAGGGTGAAGGTAAAAGATTGAAGCTAAATATATTTTGCCTCAGAAGAAGTAAAAAAGTATCTGTTGTAGTGATCCTTATCTCAGACAAAATAAAGGCAAAAATCAATCTCATTAAAAGGGATAAAGAAGGAAACTACAACTTCTTAAAAGGCTGAGTGAATTACAAGGAGAAATAGACAGCAAAACTTTAATAATGGGAGACCTCAATCTCCCTCTCTCAGAACTAGATGAATATAACAGCAAAAAAACAGAAAAAAAAGTTTCCAAAGAGAATGAAACCTTAGAAAACTTAGATATGGTAGAACTCTGGAGAAAACTTAATGGGGATAGAAAAAGAGTATACCTTTTTCTTGGCAGTACATATCACCTTCACCAAAATTCTCCATGTACTGAGGCACAAAAATTATATAATCAAATGTAAAGAGGCAGAAATAATAAATAAACACTTCTAAGACCATGATTAAATAAAAATTTCATGTAATAAAGGGCAGAGAAAGATAAACCAAGAACTAATAAGAAATTAAATGACTTTATCTTAAATAATGGGTGGATCAAAGAGCAAATTAAAGAAATAATAATTATATCCAAGAATATGATAATAATGAGATATCATAACAAAATTTATGAGATGCAGCCAAGGTAGTTTTGAGGGGAAAATTTTTATCTCTAAATGGCTATATGAACAGAATAGAGAAAGAGAAAATAAATGAATTGGGTATGCAACTAAAAAAGAAAAAGAAAAAATTAAACTTCCCTAGTTAAATATCAAATTAGTAATTCTGAAAATCAAGGGAGAGATTAATAAAATGGAAAGCAAGAAAACTATTGATCTCAAATATAAATCTAAGAATTGATTTTTATGGGGGCAGCTAGGTGGTGCAGTTGATAGAGTATCGGCCCTGAGTTCAAATCTGAACTCATACACTTAATAATTAGGCAAGCCACTTAAGCCCATTGCCTTGCAAAAACCTAAAAAAATGATTTTATGAAAAAGACAATAAAATACATAAATCTCTGGTTAATCTGATTTTTTTAAAAAAGGAAAGAAGATAATCAAATTCCCAGTATCAAAAGTGAAAAGGCTAAACTACTGGGGTGGCTAGGTGGCATAGTGGATAAAGAACTGGCCCTGGAGTCAGGAGTACCTGGGTTCAAATCCAGTCTCAGACACTTAATAATTACCTAGCTGTGTGACCTTGGGCAAGCCACTTAACCCCTTTTGCCTTGCAAAAACCTAAGAAAAAAAACAAACAAAAAAAGAAAAGTGTAAACTAACCACCAATGAAGAGTAACTTAAAGAGATAATTCAAACTACTTTGCTGAATTTTATGTCAAAAAAATGGGACACCTTCAGTGAAATGAGTTAATATTACAAAAATACAAACTGCCCAGATTAACAGAAGAGAAAATCAATTACTTAACCCCTTTCAGGCAAAAGAAATTGAGGAAGTCATTAAAAGAAAAAGTGTCCAGGTCCAAATGTTTTTACAAGTGAATTCTATCAAACATTTAAAGAGTAATTAATTCAAATTCTAAATAAAACTATTTAAAGATATTGGAGAGGCAGGAGTTCAGCCAGACTCCTTTTATGACACCAACTTAGTACTGATACCTAAACCAGCAAGAACCAAAACAGTCAAAGAAAATTATAATGGTAATAGAAAAAGAGTTTAGTTTTTTATTGGCAGTACATGTCACTTTCACCAAAATTGTCCATGTACTGGGGCACAAAAACCTTAGAATCAAATGTAGAGAGTCAGAAATAATAAATAAATAAACACTTCTAAGACCATAATTAAATAAGCATTTCATGTAATAAGGGGTCAGGGAAAGATAAACTAAGAACAAATAAATATTGATGCAAAAATGAGCATGATTTTAAAGTATAATAAGAATTCATTATTCAAAGGGTATTTTAGATTGAAATCATAAATAAAATAAGAGAAGTAGAAGAAGCATAGTGAGTTCAGAATTAAGTGAAGAAATTACAAGTTTGTGAAATACTTAGCAAAAAAGTAGCCTGGCAAGACAGGATCAAATATTGAAGGGCCTTGAAAGAGAGGCAATGAGTTTTACTTAAGAAAACACTATTCATTAATAAGCTCTCAATGACAGAATAATTTAATGTAAATTAAATTTAGGATAGATAATTTTTCACAAATGAGCAATAGAATTATGACTTGAAATAGATTGAACAAATCTATTGCTAGTACTTTAAAACTATAACTCATGTAGGGGAAAATCAAGTCTTTGTTGAAGTTATACAGTGTGTTCCAAAAGTCTTTATTTTTAAAACAAATAACCTTGTGAAAATAACAATGTAGAGGTTTTTGCCCTGCAATATTTAAATAAGTTACTTTATTTTTAAGTGAGGAATCACTAGCAATCATGTCTAATTCATCTTAGATGATCAAACTCCTAAATAACAAAATAGATTTATTAATTTATAGAATTAGGCATTCTCCAAGTCAACTTTTTTCTTATTAAAACAATCAAGCTACCCATCCTTTGCTTATGACATAGATCATGCTGCTAATTATTGACTTAGTGATTTGACTGATTTTCAAATGTGGTTGTTACAAAGCACAAATACTATGCAAAGTCCATTTGTGACAAGGTCTGTTGGTTCTACCTCAATATATCTCTCACATCTATTACATCTATTTTTTCTTTCAAGTATCATAATCATTATTTATTTGGAGTAACCAAGTTTTGAACATTCCTATTGAATAACTAACCTTTAATATTTTTAAAATACTTAGTGAGCTGTTAAATATATTAAATAATTTATTGAATCACCATGTCTCATTCTTTTCAATATTTTCAGAAATCTAGATGAGTGTAAGATTAAGACTTTTGACCAAAAAAGTTGCCTTTTCGTAACCCTTGTCAATGAATCAATTTCCTAACAAAGTATCTGAAAGAAAACCAGAATTAATAAATGTTTGCTGATTGACTAAATGATGGAAGAGAATGAATTTTGATTATAAAAATCTGTTTTGATTAAAGTTCTCTCCAGTGTTTTGTATATTTTTATCTTAAAATATCTAGATTTATTTATAACATATCTTTTTTTTTAGGATTTTGCAAGGCAAATGGGGCAAATGGGGGCTTGCCCAAGGCCACACAGCTAGGTAATGATTAAGTGTCTGAGCCCGTATTTGAACCCAGGTAGTCCTGACTCCAGGCCGGTATAACATATCTAATAATTTTACACAATCATAATATTTCCTATGGGAAATTAAAAATAACTGAAAGAAAAATGAAGGTTATTGTAATGTACATCTTCATAATAAACTGGACAAAGACCAAAACATAAATTAAATGAATGAATTATACCCTTAAGGGATTTAGGGTTTATTAGAGCAATCAAATCTTGCCAATTTAATAAAAGAATAATAAAAATGGATTCCGATGTAACCAGTTTCATAACTTCCCAAGAATTTTTGGTGGCTATCAAAGAATTTAAAGCACTTCATAGATGTTTGTTTTCTAACTCCAATGCTAAAAAGTCTTGTTGTAAAGCCTGAGAACAAATATTGTGTATATATATATATATATATATATATATATATATATATATATATATATATATATATACATACATACATATGTATATATATATATATATATATATATATGAAATCTTCCATCCCAAATTCATTCACAGAATGATAGCCTATAGAAAGAACAATGTTGTACTTTAGAAATCATCTAGCCCTTCCCATTCATTTTGCTTTGAGGAAATTGATTCTCAAAGAAGTAAGATGGTTTCCTCAAGGTAAAAATACAAAGCGTAAATATTAAAGTCAGTATTTGAGCTAAGGTTTCCAGTATTCTAAATCCATTTTAATTTCTATGAAAAAAGAGATTAACCCAGAATATATTTATTTTTCATTTCTACTCATTTGTTACAATCTTAAGAAGCATATATCTGCGATAAATGCTAAAATAATTTCTAAGGGATTAAAATACACATAACTCTCAGCATCTTATGTAACTCTTGAGATAACCTTACTCCCTCTAACTTTTCTAGATACTTCCTCCTATCCTCTATCACTTTCTTTTTTTCCCTAGTTATCTTTAATTCAACTTCCCTTTTATTGACATATCTTCTCCCTGCGCCTCCCACATTATTACTTAACACTATCTTCTACAGTCCCTCTCTATCATAACCCCTACCAAAGAGGTAATGAGGGCAGTTAGGTGGTGCGGTGAATAGAACATCAGCCCTGGAGTCAGGAGTACCTGAACTCAAATCTGGCCTCAGACACTTAATTACCTAGCTGTGTAGCCTTGGGTATGCCACTTAATCCCCTTTTCTTGCAAAAAGCCCCCTAAAAACGGTGAATAAACCTCCACAGAACCTTAGAAATGAAAGCATATAAACTCTGTACACAATAAATATCCTAGTCCTTTATCTTCTCAACTCTTTAATAATGATTCAAATAAAATATAATCTTTACCCCTTAGATGTTTTATTATAGGACAAAGTGATTTGAAAAAAGGACATTGGATTTGGAGATAGAACATTTGTCTTTGAATTCCAATTTTGTCTAACCTGTATGATTTTTGGGAAAGACTTAACTTCACTGAAATTCACTTTGCTCATTAAGCGATAGAATTGGGGAAAATGTTTTCTATTTATTTTAACTCTAGCTTTTAAATATGTGAACTCCCATAAACATGTTGATATCAACAAAACTTCTGACTTTTACAGTATATTATCTCTATATTATAAATAAAGACAAGTTCAAGAAAATGAGATTTGCTTCAAACAATAGTAATTAAGTTTCAGATTTAGGACTGTTAAATGTCTTTCTACTCTTCTAGCATATCATTATTATATCTAAATACTCATTCAAAAATATTTTAGAGAAACTATTAAACGTGAAGTACTATATTGCAATCTATTAGATATTATATTTATGTCTAATCTGTCAACAAGCTGCTAAAGAAGTCATGTACATTATCTGGTACCCAAGAATATTTAAACTATTATCATTACCCAAAGGTTCTTAGAGTCTATACTTCTAAAACTAAGGATTTTGAACCCACACCTATTAAATTGCCTCAAATAATAAAATTCATTCAAAAACAAAGACATTCACTAAAATGATAAATGAATAATAAGGGCTACAAAATATCCCCCAAGACACATGAAGGTATACTCACCAACAAATGAACAGAAACAATTAGAAGAGTAGGAACAAACTTGGAATACACTGGTAGTAAGCTATACCTTTGTTGGTGTTTGTGTAATAATGTTGTTTTATTTTGTTTAAAAAATATTCATTGTTATGTAAACACTTGTTTTATTCCATAAACTGAAAATAAAATATTTTTAATTTAATTAATAAATGTTTAACAAAAAAGCAAAACCTATTATAATAGATAGTTACATTGTTCATATTGTGTTTCTCTAAGGATACTACAGGGATCAGTGGTCCTGTTTCAGTTTGAGTTTGATACCACTGGTCCTTTAAGATACTGAATTATACTCTTAGGGACTACATGTCCCTAAGGTAATCAATACCTCCTGTACTGTAGAGATCTAATGTCCTTTTCTCTTTTCATAGCTTCCTTATATAGTTCCTGGTAGGTTGCAGTGATTCCATTAAGCATTCCATCTTCTCATATCACAAGTCTTGCCTTCTATAGCTAGTTATCTCTAGAATCCATTGTCTTCTCCGTTCTCTTTAGTCAGTTTAAAATTCCTTCCTGCCCTAAACTCTCTTCAGTTAGAACTACAAAGTAAAATGAATTGTTCAATCGTGGAGAATAGAGAGAACCTCCTCCCAATTCTGCCCTCTGTTAGATATCCAGGGGTCATACTCTCCTTCCTCCCTCCTCAACTCTTCCCAGCGATGGTAGGTTTAACTTTTTAAAGTTCACTAAAATCATGGCCAGTATATTCATTTAATCTCAAACTTCCTTTGCATTGAATATAACTTTTACTTTTTTACACTTCATAAAGAAGAAAGAGAAAACAAATTTGGTTCCTTAGTTAAAGATAGTAACACAATATAATTGCTATTTGTTTCTTCATTTCTGTGACAATGTAAACTGAGATAGGGGAACTACCTCTGCCTTACTCCATGTATTTTATTTTATGTAACATATATCCTCTATTCATACATATGTCCCCTAACAAATACACACACAGATAAAATAGAGAAAACAATTTTTGAAGACAGGCTATTTTTACATGTAAAGTCACACAAGCAACAATCAGTGGATTTTGTTGAATTTATTTCAATAATATTCACACTACTTAATAGAACGCTTGGCTTAGATGGCACTTAACAATTTTTTTCTGATTGAAATTTAATATAAATAAAAGAAACTAATAAATTTCATGAGCATCATTAATAGATTTGAAGCTAGAGGGACTTGGGCCTTATAGATTATGTAGCTTGCAATGATTTGCCCAGAATCCTTTAAAATTAATTTATGAAGAACTTTGGTACCAGGGAGAAGAAATGGTTTGCCCAATATTATAATAAGTAGCAAAGTTAAAATTTGAAACTAAATATGTTGACCCAGAAAATAACAGTCTTTCTTCTTCGCCATACTTTCTTCAAAGTAACTTTCAGAAAAATTCATTTAATTCAATTATAATTAAGTTCTATGTACACATATTCCTATGTATTGTATATGTACACATATTCCTGTGTATTGATTTAGAATTCAAGGAAGCAGATAATGTTTCACTTTTTGTATTTGTATCCCCAGTATTTTACAGAGTGCCTGATATATTAATAACAACAACATTAATAATAGAATAGATTTTAAAATATCGAAATAACTGAAATTTTCTTAAAATATGCTAAAAATGTATTTCCTAATGGAAAAATGACATTTCAATCAAAGCATGTATAAAAGACATACCTTATTATCAGAGAGAGGGTTTTGATGCCCTAAATAATTAATTTTCACATACCCTAAATAAGTGATTATTTCTTTGTTTTATCAAAAGTAATTTAAAGCAATTTTTCTTAATTTTAGAGAACATTTAATTAACAATCCTAACCTATTTTTATTTAAACACTTGAGTATAAAAATGTTCTTTGAATAATAACACAAAATTACATTAGAATAAAGCTATTCAAACTTTTATTTTCAATATTTTGAGTTTATTTTCAATATTTTAAAATTTTAATATTTTATTTAATACTTCTAAATCTGCTAAAAGTAGATTTTTTGAGACTCATATTTACTTTACATGATGGTGTATTTTTCTTTGGTTATTTAATTATCCATAAAAGCATTGACTCTTGGATTCAATAAGGAACTCAGATATTATTCCATCTAGTCACCAAAGTAAAGGATATATGAATGATCTGTAATATGTATGAGTGAAAACTTTGGATTCTTTGCTGAAAACACCCACAAGATTAATATATTCTTTAGAAGGAGGAAATAATAAATTAATGAGAATGTAGTTGCTAGATGATTTCTTTTTTTTATAGCAAACTCTTAAAGTTGAATAGAAGGCAAACAGATAACATCTGTGCCCAGTAAACATTTTAGCTATCTAGTTTATGCCAAACTGTTTACAAAGGCAGTATGACTAAAAATGCTATTTATCTATTTGCTAATTCTTTGTTATGTAAAAATCTTTTTGCTTTATTTTTTCCCTTTTAATATATTCCCTTCATTTTCAAAATTATGGCTATCACCACTCCAATAACAATATAACTTTATTTCTTTTACTTTCACAAATTAATTCCCTTATTCCATACCACAAAATACAACAAAATTCCAGCAACAAAATTTTTATTCCAAATTTTCTTGTACTATAATCTCACAAATCTAAGTAAAGGAAATATTCTTTTTATTAAAACACAAAAAGTTTACTTAGTAATTCTTTCATCTGTAAATTTTCAGAGGATTATGTTTGAAATAACTCAAAGTTTTATAGACCTCACTTTTTTAATTTCATGAAACTGTTCACATCATGTGGCAATGGTACTGTACTTTCAAGAGACTACTTCATTGAAACTTTCAGAGAATTAAAGAGCAAAAATAACAATGAAAATTTCTAAGTATTCATTTTTAAAAACTTTCACTAAGTGTATTGAAAATGTAGTCTGACATAAAGAAGAAAAGGAGTTATCTTGAAAGTAACTACTTACTGTTAGCCTGAGAAACTGATTTCTCCTAAATTTTTTTAGGTTCTTTTGCAAGGCAAAGTGGGATAAGTGGCTTGCCCAAGATAACACAGCTAGGTAATTATTAAGTGTCTGAGGCCAGATTTGAACTCAGGTACTTCTGACTCCAGGGCTGGTGCTCTATCTATTGTGCCATCTAGTTGCCCCCCCCAATTTACTTCTAATATATAGTGACATGGTAAGTTATTGCATGTAATATCTGTGCATATATTTATAGCTATATGTATAGATATTGACATAGTTATTTACAACAAATATAACAAGTTATATGACTTTGTTTTTATTTCAAATTATATGTGATTTGTTTTAGATTAAAACTACTTCCTTTGTGTACAAATTTGAAACTGATGACCTCTTTAATGGGAAAGACTTTTTAGATTCTCTCACTTATGATGATGTGGTTTTACTTTCATTCATTCATGAATGCCTTTATTCACCCAAAAGCAATAGATAATTATAATATCATATTTGAGGGCCAATGCTTAGTGCAGCATTAGATATGAATAAAAATAGGATGTTGCATTTATTTTTTCGAAACGTACTCTAAAGAAACCATAAATGCATGCAAATAGGAGTAATGCAAATATTATGATATCAATAAATATCATCCAAGTGATATAGACTAAGATTGCTACATTAAGTTCAAAAAAAGAAAAAAATGATTCTGTCCATCACAATCAAAATTTATTTCACTCAAGAAATAACAATGAAATTTAAACTTAAAGGATAGTATTTGTACAAGCATAAATATAGTGATGTGACTCTGAAAGAAAGGATTATAATGAACAAAACTACATGTGTAAGAAAGTCCAAGATGCATTTAAGGAATCAAGTTCAATAATTTTGTTACATTATGGAGTCCGTATATTTGAATATTGTTCAATAAGTCCAGAAATGTAAGTAAGGGTCAGAATGTGAAGGAATAAAAATGCAATCCTAAAGATCTTAACTTTTTAAAGTTTATTTATTTTGACGATGAAGAGACTCAGAGAAGATTTTTTCACAGGGAGGTGGCATTATCATAGGAGCATAAACTTAATCATGAAAATAACTTTAGAAGCTCTCTAAGCAAAAATCCTTGTTTTCAGATGTGGAACTGATGCCCAGGGAAGTTATTCCTTGACAAAGTCAAACATATAGTAGCAATGTCAGGAAACTCAGGTTCTGATTTCAAATCCAGAAAAGTATTCCATTTTATAGTATAACTATAAATACATGTATGTGTGTGTGCATGTGTATAAAATATTTTATATATTTCTCCAGCATACTATTTGTAGGGCATATTTATGGAAGATCATAGCTCACATGTCTCACAATCTTGAGAAAGATTAATTTGGTGCTAATGTATAGGGAAGAAGACACAGGAGATAAAGAAGCAATAATCAATTGAAGTTAAGATGAATTTGAGAAAGATGATGAAATAAAAAGAGAAAAAGGAGTTGGTAGATATTGATGAAGTCAAAAAGGGCTTTCATATTTGAAGAGTGAATATTTGGGACATTGTGATAAATATAGCTAGAGATAGGGAAGCAAGTGGAAATTCTTTGGGGGACTGAAGTGCAACGAGAAGAAAGAATATAATCTGAATATTCTCTTCTCTGAGCAAGAGTATATACATATATATGCATGTATTTATATATATGTGTATGTGTGTGTATATATATATATATATATATATATATATATATATATATACACATATATATGGTGCAACTTTCTACATAGACATAAACTCACAATGGTAGTTATTTCTTTCCAAGGAATATAGTAAAGAGGAAGTAGTTGAAATTCATGGATAATTAATGTGCTATCTCTACCATCTTATAGATAGCCAAGCTAACTTTAGATGTAATCAATTAATTGGCTATGAAAATTTTGTTTATTTTAATTTACAAAGAATTATATGAGTACAAAGCATTTTCAAGCCCATATAATCTACATTTTCATAGGAATATAGTGAATTATATACCTTCTTCAAAAAAATGATTTTTAGGGGGGAAACCCACTATCAGTTTACATCAATGTATACAAATCATGGAGAAGGAAAAGGCATCATCAAGTGGGTTCATAATCTCAGAGTTCTTAAAGAATCATAGAATTTCAAAAATTGGAAGGACCTTAAAGGTTTTCTAATAGTAGAAGTCTCAGTTTGGAAATGAGACAAATGAGATATAGAGAAGGCAATGGTATTCTAAGATCTTATTGCACATATGGAGAGTCAATATGTTGAACCAAGTCTTTTGATCAATCTGAATATTGATAATTTTATAGTAAACAATAATTGTACTACTCATTTGTTTTAATTAAAAGATGGAAATTTACAGATGTTGTTATATTAATTACAATAATAAAATATAGTTAAATTATATTTTATTAATGCAAATAATATTGAATTATTTATATCAATTCACATAAAACTGCAAAAATTCCTTAATGATACACATGCTCACTCCAAAAGAGACCCAGTAATTCAAATGAGGATAACCAATTTGATAACAAAGCATCTTTTGTACAGTTCATAAAATGAATTTCATTGAATGGTCTTTTATATTAATCCATCAACAAATATTCCTTGGACAGACAGCAAAATCTTTAATTTGAAGATTGAGTGATAATAGAGAAGTTCAAATGCATTTTTAATCATTTTTGAATAATTTTAAATAATTTGACAGTATTTTCATTGGGAAGAAAAGAAGGAAGGAAGGAAGGAAGGAAGGGAGAGAGGGAGGGAGGAAGAAAGGAAGGAAGGAAAAATATTATGTCTATTGTATTTGAGACTGTACAAGAAATGCACCATTTCCTTCTACCAAAAAGATCCATGAATGACAGAGTATTACACAAGTGTCAATAATATATTATCTACGAAATGCAACATTGAAAATATTAGAGCACTGGTAATAAAACAAAAGGTAAAACTACTTAATTATTATCATAAGTTTTGTATTAATACCCATATCATAAACTTATAAGTATGCAGATAGATAACTATAAATACATGTATGTGTGTGTGCATGTGTATAAAATATTTTAAACATTTCTCCAGCATATTATTTGGAGGGCATATTTATGGAAGATCATAGCTAACATAAAAGAAATTGTACATGTTCATCATTGGGCTGCTATTTGTATAATCGGAGGGACTACCTTTAACCTAGAACATCAAGCGTATAGAGAAACGTAGACTGGTCACAAGTTTTAAAATATATTAAACAAATGACCTCCTTGGGGCCAAAATTATCTCTAAATGAGTTCAACATTTTTTTAATCAGTCAGGTTACCAAATGAATTGTCCCCTAAATCATTGACCTTCTGAAAAAAATACAGTTGGAAAAATGCAAAAAGAAAAATAATTCTCTCAAAACATCAATTGACAAAAGGAAAACTCTTTCAAAACTAGAACTGACTAATTTCAAAAGGAGTTGCGAAAGATAAATGAAGAAAATTCTTCTCTAAATAAAAGAATGGTAGTGGGGAGGAATGGATGGAAGGAATTGCAATTAGCAACAGTAACTATGGAAAAATATGGAAGTAATTTTTATAATGGACTTATGTTAAAGAATGTAATACATCTGAGAGAGAGCTGATATATCAGAACACAGGATAAAACACATTTTTTCTATTTCTTTTACTTTATTTCTGATGAGAGTTTATATTTTTTATGGGGGAGGGGGTATTATGTTTACTATTCATTTTCTAGCTTTTTTTTGGCAAGGCAATGAGGTCAAGCAACTTGCCCAATGTCACACAGCTAGGTAATTAGTAAGTATCTGAGACCAGATTTGAACTCAAGACCTCCTGACACCAGGGCCAGTGCTCTATTCACTGAGCCACCTAACTGGCCCCTGTTTTTACTCTTAAACAAGAATATTTTACTAATGTGTAAATAAATTAAGGAATTTAAAAAAAAATGGAGTCTCTGGAAACTAATGACATCAAGAGACAACAAGTATCTGTTAAATAAAAACAAAAAATCAAGAACAAGATAGAAGAAAATGTAGAATATCTTATTAGCAAAACCACTGACCTTGATAATAGAACTAGAAGAGACAACTTAATAATCAATGGTCTCCCTGAAAATATTGAAGAGCAAAAAAGCGTGGACTTAATATTACAGGAATTAGTGATGGAAAAGTGACTCAACATCATGGAACCAGAAGGCAAAATAGTTATTGAAAGAATACATTAATCTCCTCCAAAAAGGGATCCCAAAATGAAAATGCCAAGTAATAGTGTGGTTAAATTCCAGAACTATCAAATAAAAGAGAAAATCCCATAAGGAGCCAGAAACAGACAATTTAGATACCAAGGAGCCACAGTAAGGATTATAGAAGACCTGTGAACATCACCATTAAGGGATCAAAGGGCCTGGAATGTGATATTCAGAAAAACAAGAGAGCTTGGAATGCAGTCAAGAATTCACTACCTTGCAAAACTGAACCTTCACTTCCAGGGTAAATGATAAACATATAATGAAATAAGAGACTTCAACTTTTTCTGATGAAAAGACCAGAGCTACACAGAAAATTTGGACTTCAAACATGAGACCAAAGAGACACATGAAAATATTTTTAAAAAAAGATAATGAACTGTTTTCCAATAAGATGAAACTCATTATATCCCTACCTGGGATAAAGACTCCAAAAACTCAAGAATTGTAATGCTATTAGAAATAATATACTTAGCCAGAAGTGATAGACACTCATGACTTTTCTGAGACTCAGATAAAATGATTTTAAAACAATACCTTCTTAAAATGGGGGACAATAAAGAGATGGGAAGATGCAGTAAATCTAATTTCATTAAGAGGTACAAAGGACCTACTGCAAAAGAGTGGAGGAAGGGAGAAATTGAAAAGTGCCTGAATCTTACTCTAATCAGATTTGGCTTAAAGTTAACATACATACACTCAGTTAAGAAACTTATCTTACTTTTCAAGTATTAAAAGGGGAAAAGCAGAGGGGTGGTGGAAAAGGGAAGGGGGGGTGGAAAAAGGGGAAATAACAGAAGGAAGAGAAGGAAGAATGGGCAAAGCAGAAGGGGAAAGAAAGGGCATGGGGATTGGATATATAGGACAACAAAACACTGAAGGTGGTGGCATTCAGAAACAAAATACTGGGGAATATCGATATGAGAAAATGTCAAAAAATACATAGGGAAGATAACATAGAGGGCAACAAACAGTTAGTAATTATAATTTTGAATGTGAATGGGAAGAAGAAATCCTTAAAACAGAAGTGAATAACAGACTGGATTAAAAATAAGAATCCTAGAATGTACTGCTTTCAAGAGAAGAAGAGAGATACATATGAAGTAAAGGCAAAAGGTTGGAGCAAAATATATTTTGTTTCAACTGAAGTGAAAAAAAAATAGGGGTAGTTATTCTTATCTCAGACAAAGCAGCTGCAAAAACAAATATCATTAAAAAAGACAAGGAAGGAAACTATATCCACCTAAAAGCTACCATAAAAAACAAAGTAATTTCAATACTAAATATGTACGCACCAAAAGTTATAGCATGAAAATTTTTAGAGAAGTTGAAGGATTTACAGGAAGACAGCAAAACTCTAGTGGTGGGAGACTTCAACCTTCTGCTCCTTGATTTAGATAAATCTATCCATAAAATAAAGAAGAAAGAAGTTAAGGAGTTAAATAGATTGTTAGAAAACCTAGACATGATAGGCTTATGGAGGAAACTGAATGGGGATAGAAAGGAATATACTTTTTTTTTCTGCAGTACATGGCACTTACACAAACATGGACCATATACTAGGGCATAAAAACATAGCAATCAATTGCAGAAAGGCAGTAAAAGTAAATACATCTTTCTCAGACCATGATGCAATAAAGATCACATGCAATATTGGGCCAGGGAGATATAGAACCAAAACTAATTGGAAACTATATAAACTCATTTGAAAGAATGAGTGGATCAAATAAAAAATTATAGAAAGCATTATTTTTTTCATTCTAGATAAAGAATAATGAAACATATCAAAACCCATGGGATACAGACAAAACAGCTGTCAGGGGATGTATTATATCTTTAAATGCTTATATGAATAAATTAGAGAAAGAGGAAATCAACAAACTAAACATGCAACTAAAAAATTAGAGAAAGAAATTCTAAAAATTAAAGGAGAAATTAATAAAATTTAAAGTAAGAAAATTACTGAAGTAATAAATTAAACCAAGTGCTGGTTTTATGGAAGAAAGAAAGAAATAAAATAATAAACCTCTGGTTAATTTGATTTAAAAAAGAAAGAAGAAAACCAGTTCCTAGTATCATAAATGTAAAAGGTGAACTTACCACTAATGAAAAGGAAATGAAAGTAATGATCAGGAATTCTTTTCCCCAACTCTATGCCAAAAAAATGATAATCTAAGAGAAATGGATGAATCTTTATGAAAATACAAGTTGCCCAGGTTAAATAAAGAGGAAATTAAATACCTAAATAACCCTATCTCAGAAAAAGAAATTCAACAAGTCATTATTGACCTCCCTAAGGAAAAAAAATCTCCAGGGCCAGATGGATTAACAAGTGAATTCTATCAAACATTTGAGGAACAATTGGTCCCAATTCTATATAAACTCTTTGGAAAAATAGGTGAAGATGGAATGTTGCTTATCTTTCTATGATACTAATATGGTGTTGATACCTAAATCAGGAAGAATTAAAACAGAGAAAGAAAATTACAGAGCTACCTCCATGATGAATATAGGTACAAATATCTTAAATAAAATCTTAGCAAAATGATTACAACAAGTATCACTAGGACAATAGATTATGGCCAAGTAGGATTTATCCCAGGAATGCAGGTTTGTTTCAGTATCAGGAAAACTTAATATGATTAATTATATCAATAACAAACCCATCAGAAATCACATAATTATATCAATATTTGCTGAAAAAGCTTTCGACAAAATACAGCACACATTTCTCTTAAAAACACTAGAGAGCACAGGAATAAATGGATTATTCATTAGAATAATAAGTAGTATCTATCTGAAACCATCAACAAGCATCATATGAAATGGGAATAAACTAGAGGCATTCACAGTAAGTTCAGGGGTAAAACAAGGATGGCCATTATCACCATTTCTTTTCAATATTGTATTAGAAATGTTAGCTTCAGCAAGAAAAGAAAAAGAAATTGATGAATTTAGAATTGGGAAGCAAGAGACACAACTCTCATTCTTTGCAGAGGATAACATGTTATACCAAGAGAATTGAAAAAAAATCATCTTAAAAACTACTAGAAATAATTAGAAATTTTAGCAAATAAGCCCTCATCAATCTTCAACATTACTATATATAATAAGCAAGATCTGGTAGAAAGAGCTAGAAAATGAAATCACATTCAATGTAACTTCAGACAATATAAAATCCTTGGGAGTCTACTTGCCAAGGAAGACTCAGAAACTTTTTGAAAACATTTACAAAACACTCCTCATGCAAATAAAATTGGATTCAAATAACTGTCAAATATTGTTAGTAAATTCACATGGAGAAATAAAAAGTCAAGAATTTCCCAGAATTTAATGAAAAAGAGTGAAAAAGAAGGTGTTTTAGCCCTACGAGATCTAAAATTATATTATAAAACATCAGTCATCAAAACCATCTTGTATTGGCTAAGAAATAGAGTGGTGGATCAGTGGAATAGACTAGATGAAACAGCAGGGACTTATTATAAAAATCTGCTGTTTGATAAACCCAGAGTCCAGCTATTGGGATAAAGCTCTCTCTTCTATAAAATCTGTTGGAAAATTCTGAAGTTAGTATGGCAGAAACTTGGATTAGATCAACACCTCACACCCTATAGCATGATAGGATCAAAATGGATACAGGGTTTACACATAAAAAGCAATATTTTGAGCTAACAAGGGGATCAAGCAATAGTTTCCCTGTCAGATCTATGGAAAGGGAAGCAGTTTATGACCAAGGAAGAGATGGAGATCACCATTAAAAACAAACTAGATAATTTTGGTTACATTAAATTAAAAAGCTTTGCAAAGATAAAACCATTACAATCAAGATCAAAAGAAATGTAGTAAATTGGGAAACAACTTTTTTAACTAGTATTTTTGAACAGAG
This sequence comes from Macrotis lagotis, assembly GCF_037893015.1. Classification (NCBI taxonomy): domain Eukaryota; kingdom Metazoa; phylum Chordata; class Mammalia; order Peramelemorphia; family Peramelidae; genus Macrotis; species Macrotis lagotis. The sequence goes on along the minus strand of NC_133663.1, from coordinate 172,997,490 downwards.
AACTGAGTCAAATTAAAAACAAACAAATAAACAAACAAACAAACAAAAAAACAATTGACAAATGTTCAAAGCATATGCAGAGGCAATTTACAAATGGGGAAATCAAAGCAATCCATAGCCATATGAAAAATTGCTCTAAATGACTACTTCTCTACTTCTTAGAGAAATGTGAATTAAAGCATCTCTGAGGTACCCCCCTCACATCTCTCAGACTGGCCAATATTATCTGAAAGGACAATGTTCAATGTTGGAAGGGATGTGTTAAATTTGGGACACTCATATATTGTTGGTGGAGCTGTGAACTCATTCCAGACTTTCTGGAGAGCAATTTTGAATTGCACTCAAAATGCATACCCTTTGATCCAGCAATACCACTAATGGGTTTATACCCTGAAGAGATTATGAAAAAGGGTAAAAATATTACTTGTGCATAAATATTCAGAGCAGCCCTGTTCGTGCTTGAAAAGAATTGGAAACTGAGTGAATGTCCATCATTTGGGAAATGACTTAATAAACTATGGTATATATGTATGTGATGGAACATTATTGTTCTATTAGAAAACAAGAGGGATGGAAAGTAAAAGAAACCTGGAAGGATTTGTATGAAATGATGCTGAGGAAGATGAGCAGAGCCAGAAGAATTATGTATATCATAATAGCAACATGGGGGTGATGATCAACCTTAATGGACTTGTTTATTTCCTCAGTGCAACAGTCACAGTTTCGGGGGATCTGCAATGGACAATACCATCTGTATCCAGAGAAAGATTTATGGAGTTTGAGCACAGACCAAAGACTATTATCTTTAATTTAAAAAAGCAAAACAAAACATTATCTTATTATGTAATTTTGCTATCTCCTAAAATTTATGTTTTTCCTTAAGGATTTGATTTCCCTCTCATTACATTCAACTTACAGCAAATATATCATTCAAACAATGTAAAGATGAACAGATTGCTTTCTGTGGGGGTGGGGGTGGGGGGGGAAGTGAGATTAGAGGAAAAATTGTAAAATCCAAAATAAAGTAATTAATTTTAAAAAATGAAGAGGAAATTAAAGACCTAAATAAACCTATCTCAGAAAAAGAAATTCAAGAAGCCATCAATGAATTGCTTAAGTAAACTCTCCAGGTCCAAATGTATTTACAAGTGAAATCTTATCAAAACTTCAATGAACATTTCTTTCCAATTCTATATATACTAGTTGGAAAAATAGGTGAAGATGGAATTCTGCTTAGTTTCTTCTATGACACCAATATGGTGTTAATACCTAATTCAGGATGAGTCAAAATAGAGAATGAAAATTGTAGACCAATTTCCCTAATATAGATAGATAGATAGATACAAAAATTTTAAATAAAATCATTGCATATTAATTACCCCAAGTTATCACTAGGTTAATACACTATGAACAAGCAGGATTTCTTTCAGGAAATTAGGGTTGGTTCAATATTAGGAAAACTGTCAGCATAATTGACTATATCAGTAATAAACTTAATAGAAATTATATGATTATTTCAATAGATGCTGAAAATGTCTTTGACAAAATACAGCACCTATTCCTGCTAAAAACAATAAAGAGCATAGTAATAAATGGATTGATCTTCAAAATGACAGACACTATCTAAAAACTATCAATAAGCATTATATGCAATTGGGTTAAGCCAGAAGCATTTCCAATAAGATAAAGGGTGAAAAAAGAATGATCATTATCACCACTACTATTAAATATTGTATTAGAAATTTTAGCTTTGACAATAAGTGAAGGAAAACAAATTGAAGAAATTAGAAATGGGAAAGAAGAAACCAAAACTCACTCTTTGCACATGATGTGAACGTATATCTAGAAAACCCTAAAATTCATCTAAATAACTACTGGAAATTATTAACAACATTAACAAAATCACAGGATATGAAATATACTCCATAAATCCTCAGTAGTTCTATATTTTTCCAACAAGATACAGCAGTAAGAATTAGAAAGTGAAATCAAATTTAAAAATAATATCAGACTACATAAAATATGAAGCAGACTAAGAAACTTTATGAAAACAACTATAAAATACTTTTCACACAAATAAAATCATATCTAAATATCTGTGCAAATATCAACTGCTCATGGACAGGCCAAGCTAATATAATAAAATGACAATTCTATTTCACTTAAAGTACTTATTTAGTGCCACCCCAATCAAACTTCCAAAAAAAATACTTCTTGTGAACTACAAAAAAAAATGTAACTAAATTCATATGAAGAAACAAAATATCAAGAATATCATGGGATTTAAGGGGCAGCTAGGTGTCTCAGTGGATAGCGCACCAGCCCTGGAGTCAGGAGTACCTGAGTTCAAATCTGACCTCAGACACTTAATAATTACCTAGCTGTATGGCCTTGGGCAATCCACTTAACCCCATTTGCCTTGCAAAACAAACAAACAAACAAACAAACAAACCCAAGAACCTAAAAAAAAGAAAATAAGACTATCATGGGATTTAATGGAAAGATGCAAAAGAACATGACTTACCCTTAACAGATGTTAAATTGTATTATAAAGTATCAGTCATCAAAACTAAATGGTAATGACTAAGAAATAGAGTGGTGAATCAGGAGAATAAGATTAGATTGGAAGGAAACACCAGAGAATGTTTAAAGTAATCTACTGTTTAATAAACCCAAAAAGTACAGCTTCTAGTATAAGAATTTATACTTCAATAAAACTGCTGGGAAAGTCAGAAGATAGGATGGCAGAGACTAGATTAGATCAAAATTTCATGCCCTATATATTAAGACAAGATTAAAATTGGTGCACTATTTAGACATAAAAGACAATATTAGAAGCAAATTAGGGGAATAAGTAATAGTTTACCTGTCAAATCTGTGGAAAGGGGAGCAGTTTATGATGAAGGAATAGATAGAGAACATTATAAAAAACCAAACTGGATAATTTTGAATACAATACATTTATAAGCTTTTGCACAAAAAAACCCCACTGTAACCAAAATCAAAATTGTAGTAAATTGGGAAACAATTTTTAAAATTAGTGTTTCTAACAAAGGACTCATTTCATATATGTATATATATATATATATATATATATATATATATATATATATATATATATATATATGGAGAGAGAGAGAATTGAGTCAAATTTATAAAAGAAAACAAAATAAGTCATTCACTATTTGAAAAATACTCAAAGGATAAGCAAAGGCAATTTTCAAATGAGGAAATCAAAGCTATGTACATGAAAAATTGTTCTAAATCGATACTGATTAGAGAAATGAAACTTAAAGCATATCTGAGGTACCATCTCACGCCTCTCAGATTGACCAATATGTACAGAAAGGATAATGATCAAGGTTGGAAGGGATGGAGGAAATCTGAAACACTAATGAATTGTTGGTGGAGCTGACTCCAGGGCCAGTGCTCTATCCACTGTGCCCACCTAGTTGCCCCAGAACTGCAGAGTTTAAAAAAAGACCAAAGATTATTATCTTCATTTTTTTTAAAAGTTGTCTTATAAATTATATAACCTTTAGTATGTATAATATTTAATTTTTTTCCTCTTAACACATTCATTTTTGATATATGCTTATAATGGAAACAAATCAATTTGTCTTCTGTTGGGAGGAGGTGGGAGGGAAGGTAGGGATGGAGCAAACATCGTAGAATTCAAAATCTTACAAAAACAAATGATTAGTAGAAACTACTAGTGTATATAATTGGAAAACAAATAAAACATTTATAAATAAAAAGAAACTATGGAATATTTCATAATACCAGTTACTACCATCCCACTCTAAAATATACTTTTTTTACTTAGCTTGAAATATACATAAATTATACAATTTTTTATTAAGATTAATTAGTGGAGCCATGAGAATAGTTCTTTGTGTTGCTAGATATTCAACACAATGAGTGAAAAATACATATTGTAATGAGTCAATAGAATGAGCAAGTAGTACTAAAGATACCGATTAAATAGAAAAATTAGGGGCCATATTAATATTTCCATTTGGTGAAAGGTTCATAAAAGCTCAGAGTTGAACAGACTTAGAACTTATTTACTACAAAGTATTCCAGAATAAAAAGCACCTCCAAAACATCAGAATGAATGGTCATTCAGTTTCTATTTTCTCACCTTTGGATCAATGAAGAGTAAATGCAGAGAAACATGACTATAAAAATCAAGTTATAATTAAAAGAACTACTTATTTCTGTATGTCTAGGAAAGATGACATTTAAGAAAAATAATTATTCAGATAAAAATAAGTGCTGACTTCATATTTTCTCTCCAAGATCAATTTCATTATTGCTCTGTACAGAAAAAATATTGTTTCTTACACATTTCAGAAATAAATTTTCCATTCCTAACTGCCAGTCATTTCGTTTACTAAAAGGTTACATTTTTCAACTTTTAATTGTTATTTATGGAGTTGTCAGAGGTGTTAATAAACACAGGCTAGTAAAGCTCCTGTCTGAAATAGAATACTGAGTCTAACTTTTGAATAGTGGTCACCTCCATCAACAGGACTGTGTGTATGAGTGTGGGTGTTTTGTAAGTGCGCGATCTTTTTCCCTCAATTAGTTCTCAAGGCAGAACTCCTAAGGCTTAAGATAGGATTACAAAATTTGTACTTCCATGCCAACAGCAACTCTAATGCAGTCTGCAGATTTTTGACCAAGTATGTCATGTTATGGAAAATGAATGTTCACAGACTTCATTATAAACTGTTCAGAAAAACCTGGTTTTTGTGCATAGTTTAATATTTTCATTTAAAACTTATTTTCATTAATTGCATTTTAATTTTCCTTGATAAAGATAGGAATCCAAATATAAAAAATAAATGCAATAAGTGAAAATGGCAATAGTGTTGATAACAATTGAAATAAATACATGATTTTATATTTGTACGATACCTTCCACAAAACAACATTTCATTACTGAAAAATAAGATTGGGAATTATACTAAAATAATGAACTGTCCCCTTTTGAATTTAATTTTTTAAAAGTTGACAATAGAATCGTCATTTGTATACACTTTTACTTTTTTCTTCATACACATGTATTTTAAAATTAAGAACTAAATGCACATAAATTAATATTTGCCTATCACTAATTTCAATCCTAAAACATATGTAGTTTATTTAACTGAATAGTTTTCAGTTAGATCTTGTTTTCAAGTTCTTCTTTATTTTAACCATTTTTGTCCCACAAGTATGATATATATATATATATATATATATATATATATATATATACATATATATAATTTGCATTTAGCTTCATAGATATAGTTATTGTTTATGGTAATTTTTTGGTTTATTTACTCACTCTTCCTCAGTTTATATATCTTTATACTTTAAGAAGTTTAAATTTATTGTTCCATATTGCACAATAATAGTCCATTACCTTTACTTATAATTTCTTTCAGTCATTATTCAATAACGAAATAACTAATTTACTTCTAGTTTGTAATAATTGCAGTTAAAGTTCTAGTAGTAGTAGTAGTACCAGTAGTAGTTTGTTGTTGCAAGAACTGCCAGTAGGAACATTTTTCTACAGATAAGTTTCCACCCAAATCTCACTCCTGACATTAACTTTTTTCAACTCCTGTCCCAGGAGTCACACAACCAGGTAAAAGGACATTTTAAAATTTCTACATTTTATAATATAATTCAGTATAGTACTTTAACAAGGTTGAACTAAGTGGAATCCAATCAGCTGTGCAACATTGTTTATATTTTATTATAACAACGAAAATAGGAAATTCTGTCATATTTTATTGTGTATGACAATTTTATGGATGAAGTTATAATGTAGTTTGATTCACATTATTGTGAATAGAAATCTTGAAAAGCTTTGAGTGGTTGTTGAAAATTTATTTCTTTTTTTCAATGATTCATATTCATACATATGTCCAGTTATTAAGTGAAGACTAGCTATTATTTACAGACAGTTTTCTAAATTTTAAATGTAAAATTTAAATATGGAGTTAATATACAATTTTCTTCTTTTGTTTCTCATTTTTCTAAATGAATTACTTTTTTTATTTTAAAAAATGTTTACCTTTATATGAACAAATTTAACCTTTAACATTTTCAGAAAGCTAGTGAATTATTAGCTACTAAATTGCTTTTAATATTATTGTAAGAAGCCCCTTGAATTTTAGGAAAGTTAAAAAAAGATAATTTGTCGATTTGGACTAGGTATTTCTTTTTTGTTTCATGAAACCATTATAAAAGACTTCCAGAATTACTCGGAATAATATGCATTGACTACATATATTTAAGTGTATACAGTAGTATGCATCTAATTTTAGATAATTATTTTTCTAATTCATAAAGTTTAAAATTCATCTTTACTTTTATTTTGAAACAGGTTTTCAAAACTATGACAAAATATAATTAAGAAATTGGGAGATATAACAATCCTTCTTTTTGTACCTTTTTCTTTTTATTAAAATGTTGTTCCCATTGTGTCTAATTCTAAAATATATACCTTTCATAGTTTCATTAATAGATCATGAAACTTATTTATTTATTTAAAATTATCATCATTTTTCCTACCAGCTCAAAATTATAAGTTGAATTGTCTGTCTAAATATTTGCCTATTTATTTCTAGAAAAAACAATTTTATAGTTGATCTTCTAAAAAAAAATGTTTGTATTTCTGTGTGTGTGAATCAGACTTGCCTGAAAAGACTGTACAACAAATATCTGAGATGGCTAATTACAAAAATAATGTCATGCATGAGAGAGAAAAAAAGAGACTGAAACAGAGAAACAGAGACAGAACAATCTAAAAGAAAGGCTAAGAGATTAGAGGAAAGAGGAGGAGAAGCAGGACAAAAAACAAAAGGCAAAGCAGCAGAAGTGGAAAGAGCAAGTAGAGGAACAAGAAAGAGGAGAAAGAAGGAAGAGAAGAAAAGGTGAAGAAAGAAGAGGAGCAAAGGACTGAGTAACAGGAGAGAGAGACAGAGACAAGGAAACAAATTCTACATCTGATAATGATAACTAAGATTCTTTGTTATATTATCAAATTGAACTTGAATCACATAAAACTATCAAATAGCTTAAAAACAAATTAAGAATGCACTTTTATCATTTTTGATGTTACATTATTTTTTGGAGTTCACACCTTCCACATATCCTGATTAAATTTCATCTTATTGTCTCAAGACCATTGTTTGAACTTTCAAAATATATTGTTTTCAGTATGAATGCTAATCTAATTTACTAGCACTATCTTTACCAGATTTATGTCATTTACAAATCTGATAATCACAATTCCATGTTGTTATTCAAGTCACTGATTCATAGATATTTATTTATATTTATTAATATGTATGCATACATGTATATTTTTGTATATGTGTATATTCATATGAGTTAGAGTTGGAAAATTATTACCAATTTTGTGATCCTATCTATTTTTTCTTTAATGTTTCAAAAATTACTTTCAGTGGTTCAGCAATACCATCCACAGGTTTTTCAATATTCAAAGACAATTATCAATGATCCTTATCTCATCTACTGCTTTTATCCTTTGATATTCCTCTTTGCTCCAATTTATTTAAACAAGAGCAACACAATGCATACTTCCCTACCCTTAATAGACTCAGGTCTTAGACCTAGTTCTACATGGAATTTAGAGAGGGAATGAGCTTTATGTGCAATTATCTGTTCTTGAATTTTATTTGGTGTTTGTTAATGTTCTCACAGTAAACTAGGGTATGAGATAGTTGCTTAAAGAGCTATAAGGGTAGAAGGAGGGTTGGCAAGATGTGTGTGTTAAATGATGATAAAGTAGAAAGATAGATGTTTGGATGAATAGTTAGAAAATACCTAGCCATATAATGGTTATAGAGTATGCCTGTGTGTGTGTGTGTGTGTATGTGTGTGTGTGTGTGTGTGTTTGTGTAATTGAAATAATATAGCCTAAATATAATTGTCACTATATCACTTATAAAAGCTTTTATTTTCTATTTTTTTAAAAAGCTGCATGTGTAATATGGGCAAAGTATCTCTGGCACTGTTTCTACATGTGCCACAGACTGGAAAGTCTGCTTCCAGATGCAATGCAATGATATATAATACAAATACCTTGAAAACAGGATAGAGCAGACTTCTGGTCAAGGTGGCAGAGAGAACTCAAACTCTTTAGATTTTCCCTCAAAACTGATATTAATTAAACCACAACAGATTTTTGCAATAACAGAACACAAAAAGAACAGAGTGGAACATCTTCCAGTAAGGTCTGCACAGGGAATGTGGGTATGCCTAGGACAGAGAGCAGAGATTCAGGGCAATGGTGGCAGGGTAAGAGGGGAAAATAATCTGATATAATTGGATATGGAAATAGGACTGGGAGAGCTCTAATGTAGCTGCCCAAGATGTCCATTTGGCTAGCATGGCTAGTCTGGCTTCTAGAATCAGAAGCTCTTGGTATTCCCAGAAGTGCCCCTAGCATTCCTGGGGGGAGGATCTAGTAGTTTCCCAGTACAAAGAAAAAGCTTCAGGTGTTTGCACCATTCTCAAAGACCCTGGACTTTCTCAGCTCTGACTATCCAAGGAGAACCTCTGGAGTTTTCAATCAGACAATCCAGAGAAAGCTCTGGTGGTCCTTAGTGATTGATCTACTATGTAACCCCTGGTAATTCTGAACTCCAGGGGTCAGGGCCTCCAGGGTTCTCAGCACTGAAAGTCTGCAAATCAACCCTTCCCCCAACACAATACCCTAAAGAAAGCCAACATCCCAAAATTAAAAAAACAAAACAAAAAACAGGGTCTATTGAACAGTAGTACAGAAAAGCAGGAAAGAAGAAGTACTATATGTGAAGCCTCAGAATAGAATATGAATTGATCTCCAACCCAGAAAGATTTCTTAGAAGAGAAAGGAGTTTAAAAATCAAAAGAAAAATTGGCAAAAGAAAAGGCAAGAGAATAATATCATGTTAGAACAAAAAATAACAGAAGAAACAAAATCATTAAAAATACGACTGGATAAATGCAGAAAAAATAATTCCTTAAAATGCCCAATTGAGCAAATAGAATTCTTTTAAAAATAGAATCAAGTAAATGGAAAAGTAGATAAAAAAGCTAAATAGAGAAACTATCTCCTTGAAAAATGAATTGGGACTGGTGGAAGGTAATGACTTCATAAGACACCAAGAATCTGTTAAACAAAATAAAAATCTAAAAAAAAACAGAAGAAAATGTAAATTACCTTATTTGTAAAACATGCAGCAAAGACATTAAGAATCATAGGAATCACAAGTCATTTCCCCAATTGATAAATGGACCAAAGGATATGAATAGATAGTTTTCAACTGAAGAAAATTAAAACCATACATAATCGTATTTTTAAAAAAAGTGCCAAATCACTGTTGATAAGGGAAATGCAATTTAAAACAACCATGAGGTATCATCTCACACCAGTGAAATTAGCCCAGATGAGAAAACAGGACAATGATCAATGTTGGAGAGGTTGTGGGAGGTTTGGGGCATTGATGCATTGCTAGTGGAGTTGTGCACGCATCCAACCATTCTGGAGAGCAGTATTGAACTATGTCCAAAGAGCAATAAAACTGTTCATACCCTTTGGCTAAGCAGCTCTAATTCTAGGACTATATCCAGAAAAAATGGTAAAAAAAAAAACCAGGAAAAATTCTACATGTACCAAAATGTTCATAGCTGTTCTTTTTGTAGTAGCAGAGAATTGGAAATTGAGGGGATGCCCATAAATTAAAGAATGACTACACAAGTTATGGTTCATGAATACTAAGGAATATTATGGTTCTATAAGAAATCATAAATGATTGGACTCTAGAGAAGGCATGGAATGATTTAAGGGATCTGATGTTGAAGGAAGGAAGTAGAACCAAGGGAACAAAGTACACATCAACAACATTATGAGATGAACAACCTTGATGGAAGCAACTCTTCTTGACAGTCCAGAGAGCTAGGACAGCTGTATTTGACTCGTTATGGATGATATTATCCCCTATTGCAGGAAGAAAAACAAAACAAAACAAAACAAAATACATAGAGAAAAAGAACACCACTATGGAATCCGATGAACATTTTTAAAAAAAAAAACTAACTCTGATGTATCTCTTTCCCTTAATCCTAATTCATCATCCCAAAAATTACTAATTTGTAAATATGTTTGACAAACTATATATGTAAAATGCTAACCTGATTCTTCCCTGCTGGGAGGAGGGGGATGGGAAGGGAGGGTGGAGGGAAATTTTATAATTTGGAAATACGCATGAAACAATGGGTGAAAATAAATAAATACATTTTTTAAAAAAATAGAATTATAAGACTTCTTGAAAACCTTGATCAAAAGAAGAACCTAGATCCATTCTTCAGGATATAGTTAAGAACTGTCCTGATATCCTAGAAACAGAGGAAATATATTCATAGAATGATTCCATCAATCACCTCCTGAAAGGGATCCCAACATGAAAGTAACCAGGAATATTGTGACCAAACTCCTGAATAAGCAGATAAAGGTAAGATGCCAGAAAGAAGTAATTCAAATATCAAGGAGCCACAGTCAAGGATTATAAAGGACCTGGCTGCATCAACATTAAAGGATTGAAGGGCCTGGCATATCACATTCCCTAGTACCAGGTGCTTGGATTACTACCAAAAAATCAGCTATCCAGAAAACCTGAGCCTTTTCCTTCAGGAGAAAAGATGATCATTTGAAGAAACAGGTGACTTTCACACTTTCCTGATGAAAAGAACAGAACTGAACAGAAAATATGATCTTCAAACAGGTTCAAAAGATACATGAAAATGCAACGGGGGAAAAGAAAAGATTGCTATTCACTAAATTAAACTGGTTACATCCCTACCTGGAGGAAGATTCTCATAATTCTTGATAATCGTAATTTTATCAGAGGGTGAAACTATGATATTTCAAGGTATTCCATGACTTTAATGGAATGATTTGAAAATAAATTAAGGTATTAAAAAATAGGAGGAACTATAAAGAGGTAGGGGAAGGGGGAAGCAGAATGGGGAAAATTATATAACATGAAGAGGTACAAAGGACTTATTATTGCAAAAGAGGGAAAGAAGTGAGAAGGTGTGAACTGCTTGAATCTTATCAGATTTGACTCAAAGAGGGATTCACACACACTCATTGGAGTGTGGAAATTTATGTTATCTTTCAATTATTAGGAGAGGGAAGGGGAGGAGTGAAGAAGGGACTGATAAAAAGGAGGGAAGGAAGAAAGGGTAAAAAACAAAGAGGAAAATCAAAGGGAGGTATTGGATAGAAAGGGGGAAAACATTGAGGGAAACTATTCAGAGGTAAAACACTTGGGGAGGAGAGATAAAGTGAAAGGAGGGAAAATATACCAAGAGAGGGGAGATAGTATGAAGTGCAATTAAAGGTTAATAATTATATTTGTGAATGTGAATGAGATTTACTCTCCCATAAAATAGATTGCTGCTTTCAAGAAACACATTTGAATAAGAGAGAGATACACACAGAGTAAAGGTAAGAATCTGGAGCAGAATATATTATATATAAGCTGAAGTGAAACAACAGAGGTAGCAATCCTTATCTCAGACAAAGAAGATGCAAAAAAAAAAAGATCTCTTTAAATTGGATAAGGAAGGAAACTACACCTTTCTAAAAGATAGCATAGACAATAAATACTAAGCATGTACGCACCAATTTGTATAGTATGTTTACATGAATAAAATAGAGAATGGGAACTTCTTTGCCTTCAGAACCAGAAATTAGGTTACCACCAAAAAGATCTTAAATAGTTTCCACAGTCTCCTATATTATGATTTAATTACCCTGCTGAAAATAGGAGAAGAAATCTTGTACTTCCTTTTAAGATCATTTGGGCCTCTAGGGGAAAAAAAACCTTTTGTTCTTGGTCTATGAGAATATTCTTTACTCTTTAGATTTGGAGAATACCAAAAAAGCCTATGAATATGGAAGGTTAATAAAGACAAAGTATCTTAAGGTACCTTGGTACCTTGATTTACTTTCTGCATTCCCGAATCCATTATGAAGTCCAATACTGTTGAACTAATTAAGAAAGCATGATTTTCAGAAGTGACTTTTTGAATCCAACAGCAGTAGCTGAGAGGAGGCCTTAACCATTAGCAGTGCAATATTTTGGGTTTGAACTAAGTAAAATAAATGGAACTGGGTTTAAGCTTGAATCCACTATCTTTCACAAACCATGATGAGGCAAGGAAGAGAGGACTTCTAAGACAATGGGAGAGATTTTTAAAAAACTTTTTGGCTTTGCTCTACATTCTAAGAAGCACCATTTTGTAAATGTTAAGAATTTAAATTGAATTGAGGATTGAGTAACTAATGATTGCAAGGAGAGAAGAGGATACTTAATCTAATGACACTAGAAAAGAGAAAAGCAAAAATACTGAAGGAACTCCTAGGATTCGAAATGGATGATATAATTCTTATAGATCTGGGATTGTGGTTCAAAGTATACTTAATAAATTTGCAAATGTGGTCCAGTTTTCAATAAATGTATTTTGCTGCCATCCACATGAAGAATAAGAGTTATGGAATCTGAACACAAACAACTTTTTAAAAATTTGCTCTTTTTTATCTCTCACAGTTTTCTCCCTTTTGTTCTGAATTTACTTTCAAAACATAGCTAATACATTTAACATGTATAACCTATTTGGGGCAGGAGGAAAGAAGGGAGAAAGAAAAATACGGAGCTCAAAATCTTACAAAAATGAATGTTGAAAGTCGTCTTTACATGTAATTGGAAAAACAAAAAATGAATTTATGTGCTTCTTCTGAGTCATCTATAAATAATGTTGAAATGATGGATTTACAGGTGACACAGATTTCTTCATTCATGTGAATAATTTGCTATATGAATAACAAGTATTTGAAGAATGTTCAAAACTAAACCATTTCTCAGGGACATATTTTAATGACTAGCATTATGAAATCACAAAGAACATCAAATTGTCTTTGGACGATGTATTCTTTTACAAAACACATTTTAAAACTTAAAGCAACCAATCAAGTATTAATTAAACACCTATTATATACCCGGCATTATGTTCAATTCTGGGATTGGGAAAAATGTAAGGTCTTCCTAACAAGCACTGTCTTATGAGTTGTTCTTTAATAGAGAATTTTTAGCCAAATAGTGGAAAAAAAGAAAAGTTACCCACTCTCTTTTTTTCGATATATTTCCTACTTGGCCTCTATGATAATATGTCTCTATTTAACTTAATACATCATTCCTTTAATTAATGCATTTGCAATAAGACTGTTTTAGTAATGGGTAAATAAATAAATATTGGGTAAATAAATAAATAAATAAATGAAAAATGAAGATTGCAAACAAAATAAAATGTAACAAAAAATGAATACTGATTATAAAAAGATGATCTGTGAGAACTTAATAAAGGAATATGATGGATCATTTTATACTTCCCCCCCAAAATAACAGTTTTTATTTGATGATTATCATCATGACAACTATTACAATTGTAATTACATAAAAAAGTGAGCACAGAAATCATTTATATTGTGGATTCCAGACCTTGTGCCCCAAAGTAAATAAATGAGTGGCATTTTTAGTGGCAAAAAATTAGAAATTGAGAGTATGCCCATCAATTGCAGAATGGCTAAAATAATTATAGAAAATGAATACTATGTAATGTTATTCTTTCATAAGAAACCATAAATTGTCAGACCCTGGAGAAGCATGGACTCCTGGTATCTGATGCTGAATGAAAGGAGTGGAATTATGAGAACAATGTATATATCAACAGCAATATTGTGAGATGAACAACCTTGATGGAAGCTGTTCCTTTCAGAAGTTCAGAGAGCTAGGATGACTGTATTTGACTGGCTATGGATTATATTGTCCCCATCCAGAGGAAGAAGAACAAAACAAAACAAAGCAAACACACACACACAACACCAATAACAACAAGAACAACAACAACCCTTCCAAATCTGATAAATACTTTCTAAAAATTATCTCTTATGCATCTCTTTCCCCTAATCCTAAATCCTCATACTGAAAATTACTAATTTGTAAACATGTTTATGAAAATATGTTTGTACAATGCTAATATCATATGACTGTTCACTGAAGGGAGGGTAGTGGGGAGGGTTTAAGAATATTCTGTAATTTAAAAATATACATCTGCATATGGGTAAAAATAAATTAAATAATTTTTAAAAAGAAAATATATATATTTGAAAAGTATGTGATGTAAAAACTCAGTCTTGTTTCATGAATCTAGAAACATATCAAAGAATATCAGAATTCTATGTTATTTTAGAGGTTACTTAGTAAAACACTGAACACAATTATTTAAGATTAAAAAGTGTCATTTTTATTCACTACTTATTTCTGTGTTCTCTTCTTTTTTCTTCAGTTAATAGAAATGCATTTTCTTCAATGCTTTGGCTCTTATTGTCTTTGGAACAAGTTGGAAACTTTAAAAACAGATGACAGATTTGTCAACACTTATGCAACACATATTTTCTTTTTGTCATTGAATTTGTAAAAAGAGCATGTGTGCTGTTGTTTTTAAGACAAACATCATTTTAAAAATCTATTTAAATATGTTTGCATCTAAATTAAAATTATCTGTTGCTGGTGCAAAATTTTGAAATGATATAGATGGTAGCAATTTTTTAGAGGTCATTTAACCCATCTCTAAACCAACTAAAAGCAAGGCTATATTTTATAACACCAAATATTTAAGTTGGATGATAACCTACTAAGTATCAGATGACAATTAGTAAATATGGTATATGAATTATTGGGCTACTATTGTCTTATAAGAAATGATGAAAAGAATAGCTTCAGAAAAACCTAGAAAAACTAGTGTAAACTGCTGTAGGTTGAAATCAACTGAAGTTGGAAAACAAATTATAGAATACCAACAATGTTGTAAAAATGAGAAAATTTGAAGGACTTAAGTGATCAATGTGACCAAAAATATGGTAAATACTACCCATCAGTGGACAGAAAAATGATTGATTAAATGTATAGGATTAAACTTTTTAACAATAGCATTATGTAAATTAGTTTTGAATTGTTATATATCTATCTATTGATTGATCAATAGCTATAGATAAATACATATATATATATATGCGTGTGCTTCCACCATCTCTGGACAGCAGAGAGTGAAGGGAATGAATGGAAAAGGGCTAATGTAGTAAGAATTAAGATATATGTTTGAATCTGCAAATTTTTGCTTGCAAGACCTTGAGCAAAATCAGTTCTTGCTCAAAGTCATGTTTCCTTACCTGCAAATTATGGGATTGGACTAGTTGATCTATGATGTCTATCTTTTTGTGACCTTGTTTAAGACTTTCTTGACAAAGGATGCCTGAGTAATGTGTCATTTCTTTTTACAATTCATCATTCTTTTTAAAGGACATCATTCTTAAATTAGTTTTTTTTATATTTTCCAATTATATATAAAAATAATTTTCAGCATTGATCCTTTTGATAGTTTTTGACCTATACATTTTTCTCCCATGCTTTGTTTCCTCTTCCCTCCTCATGGTAGTAAACAATCTTATATAGGATATATATGTGCAATCATGTTTAACATATTTCCATATTAATTTAATTTAAATGAATAATTAGAAATTAAGAGAAAAAATGAGAAAAAGTAAAAAAGTAAAAAGAAATTTTAAAAAAAGTGAAAATAGTATATTTTGCTCTGCATTCAGATTCCAAAGGCTTTCCTCTGTATGTGGATGGCATTTTCCATAACAGTTCTCTCAGTATTGTCCTTGATCATTGAACTACTGAGAAGAGCATCATAGTTTATCATCTCACAGTGTCTTTTCTGGTTCTACTGATATCACTCAGCATCAGTTCATGTAAGGCATCCAGATTTTACTGAAACCTGGCTGCAATTGATTTCTTTTTTTTTAAGAGTGATTAAAATTTTTATTAAAATATATTAACAAAATGACACACCTCACTCATGGTGGGAGACAGGGGCAAGGAAATCCCAACATACAAGCTCTTTTATGTACTTTGAAAGACTTTGTTCCTGCCCTATTCATGCCAGTCATAGACTGATGTCACAAATCTAATTGATACATTGGATCCTATATATTTCCCTACCCTGCTCATTATAATAATGAGCAAGAACAAACAGATCTCTTTGAGCATGTGCACATTTTCTATCAATATTTTACCTCATTATTAGAGCCATACACCAGTCCTAATTTGCTGATAGAATTTTGTACTATTTGAATTATTAACTGGATCATACATGGGAGGCACACATGGCTAATAGGAATATCTTACTTAGGGCTAAGAGTAAGATACCCAGTAAGTATTTCTACTATTAACCAGTAAACTCATTCATCCAAAGAGGTACTAAAGGGACTTTTCCAGGTTTGGATTGGCACATGTGCCAACTTTCTGATATCCCTGGTTATCTCCTTTACTACCTTCCCACTGACATCTATCTTTAGACAGTAATTTGATAGGTTTAGTTTACCAAAGACTGCTCCTTAAGCCAAAAGGTATTCTTATACCAATCTATGTTGAATAATCACCTCTTTTGTTAGCAAGACTTGGTCAGTCAGTAGTCCAAGGCCTTAACTGTGTGAATGGTGATGTTTCCACTACAGCTTGGAGTCTTATTAGTCTATTCAGGATATAAACTGGTGTTCCATAACCCTAACTC
This sequence comes from Macrotis lagotis, assembly GCF_037893015.1. NCBI lineage: Eukaryota > Metazoa > Chordata > Mammalia > Peramelemorphia > Peramelidae > Macrotis > Macrotis lagotis. The sequence goes on along the minus strand of NC_133663.1, from coordinate 172,980,780 downwards.
CCATCCTGTGCCAAGGTAGTAGGCCCTTAAGTCTAGATAACTACTCCCTGACCAACTATTTGTACAACTGGATGTAGGCAGTAGTCCTAAAAATCCAATAATGTCCCTCTAGTGCTAGTTGCTCTTCCAGGAATATAGTTTCCAACAAATGGATAATATTGATCCTCTTTACTTCCAAGGGGTCCTCTTAAATAGGCTATATAATCATTATGATAAAAGGTACATTTACAAAATTTCTTTACCTCCTTCCATTGCAAGCTTTTATACCAATGTCTTTAGAAAGGTCTTCCTGGCTCCATAATTAATCAAACTACATTCCTGACTTTGTACCACTGGATCAACCCCAAGAATAGCTAATATACCTAGTGATGTTCCTGAAATTATTTTTCTTGCAAATAGTCATTTCAACACTTTCCTTCCAAGTCCATACTTACTCATAATCACAGTTTCCCTTGAAGACCATAGTTGTATATCTTTACAAGGGATCCAGGTACCATCATTAAACTCACATGAGCCTGAGGCCACCTATCTCTTAAGTTGTACAGTCCTGAGTATATGTACCTTGCTTCTTGACATGTCCAGATATTTGCAACTCCCCAGGCAAATATCCTGGCCAGAAAGTTATGAGCAATAGTCACCCTGACCTGACTCAGTCACATGCCACTGGATCAGAATCCTGTGCCACAGTGCACCTCTGACCTGGAACTGAGAATCTAGGCCAGACTCAGGCCCAAAACCGTCACCCAAGGCCAATTCTCAAACTGCTGTGAAGTACAGCAAGTCCAACAGTTAGCTACACCAAAAGACTGGGCACTGACATTGTCTAAATCAGAGATAGGACTCTCCCTAGATAAGAAATACAGATTTATGTGATATAAGAATGCCACCCAATAATCTCACTCTTTCTCTATCAATGGAGAATATTTTCACCCTGTCTCCCTTTCTCCTTTCCATAAGGAGAAGGGCATAAGTAGGGGTGTCACACTTACAGAGTCAAGGGGAAGTTACAGATAAGCAATGTACACACAGGTGAGAAATGGTGTAGATGAACTGGTCCAGTGTCTCTCCTTTCTTCTCCTTCTCTTCTCCCTTGGAGGCATCCAATGTCCTTCAGCATCTTCTGAATCTGTTCCAAAAAGTGCTCTCCAGCTCTGGTACCTAGTTAAGACCTTGTCTTCTGGTAGAGAAACTGCTTAACATCTGATTCAGATCAAAACACATGTTTCTATCACAAAACAATGAAATCCTGGAGCCTATTACCATTTACATTTTGCCTTATTGCCAATTGACACACATACTTCACTTTTAACACTGTTTTAACAGTATCTTACTACATGAGCAAACTCCCAATGAAAATGATCACATTGACTCAAGCTTGTAACACATATATTCAACAGTCATCTTTGTTCTAAGAGTACCCAGCATTAAAATAAAACAATTTTAACCTTTGCTGTCATTACAATAATGACTCAAACATCCTTAACCAAAATGAAATTTTTTTCTCAAATATTCCCATATTTTCCTTTTCCTACTATACTTAGCTAAGTCACACTTCTTTCCTTAAACTAGAATGTGAAACTGTAATTATCCTAAGAATTTCCCATTTTTCTTACCTAAATATCCCCTCTAACAGTAAAACTAAGGAAACTTAATTCCTATCTTATCATGTAGCTGATAGCAGGTGCCAGAGTCAGACACCTAACCCATCTCTGGCTATTGGATTCAACTAACATAAAACTTCTTTATCCGGTTTGCTTAGTAACTAACTATAAAGATTCAGGTCATTAAAGGAACATTCCTTTATAGATATAAGTATTGAATGTCAATGTCCAGGTATAGGTCACATGGGTATGTCAAATGCCTTAGGTCAGGTTTATTCTTCCTGGTGAGATATTATCCAAATGTCATGTTTGGGAAATCAAGTCAAAGGGGTCCAACCTCAACCACACTGAGAAGCCGCCCCTTTGGCTGCCCATCCCTGTCACTTAACATCTTTAGCCCATTGGCTTCCTTGGTTCCAAGAACTTGATATTTGCCCAGTAGCATTTCTTTTTCCTGAAAATCTTGGTATCTGATTTTAAAAGGGTAAATTGATTAAAAGTCCCAAGATCTAAAACAGTTGTTTTACATAATTAGAACTTCTAGTGAATACAATTCATTAATTTCCAATTATAATCTTAATGAAGCTCTGAGTATCCTTCCTGGTTCTTTGCCTAAAACCAGGTATTCTAACTATTACTGGCCCTACAGGCCTCATCTCCTACTTCTTACTAGAGATATCCCTTTGTCTGAAATCATATCTACTTCATCTCTATATAAAGATGGCATTTCAGATTCCCCTAGGCTAAAGAAACCTCCTTCCAGCCTGTTGTATCTTACAACAAATAAAAGCCTCCTTTGTCCAGGAGATTGCACAGAGAAATATCAAATTATCTTGTGTTTATCTTTCCCATATTACATAGTGCTTTTACTTCAAAGCAAACAACCACCACTTTGGAATATATATCGAAAATATTTTCAATTCACATACATAGCTAGAAACTTCTATATATAAATGTTTTACCTACTAGCCATCCTCAATGTACAAATGGTTATTTTTGTCAAGGCAATTGGGGTTAAGTGACTTCTCCAACATCACACAGCTAAGCAATCAATAAGTATGCAAGGCCTGATTCAAACTCAGGTCTCCTGATTCCAGGGCCTAGTGCTCTATCCTCTGCACCACCTAGCTGCACCCAACATACAAATTACTTTTCAGAATTCTTTAAAACCATTAAAACATCTTAGGTAGCTTTAAATTTCCAACATGTGTTATTAATTTCATTATAACAGAACAGCAATAAGAGTAACACACAAATTACTAGACTATACAAAGCAATACTTCCATTATTCCATTATTCATGAACCCAAAGACTTATCCCAGAAAGGGTCATACTTTTTCATGTGTTCCTGGTTGTTATTCAAAGCAATCATACATTAATCCTAGGTTTTAACAATATAGTATTTAAATAACATTCACAAAAGATAACTAAATTTTGCAAATATAATCTCTTTAAAGTTATAAAAGAATATCACATAACTGATAGATACATCTTATTCATCAATAAGTTACCTTGCAGCATCAGTCAGAGCCCCACATATCAACTGTCTGCAGTTGCCAGAAAGTCCACTTTCTTGACTTCTTTAAAATTAAGCATACATTCTTAATATACATTAATCATAAGATTCTTATTTAAACATCTCATTTCCCTTAGAACAAGAAAGAAATGAATATCCCATGATCTTGACACTTTTGTCTCTTTACCCAGATTCTCAGAATCCAATTTCATACCTATGATACATTTACAACTCCAATGCAATTACAACTAAACTAGTTTAGTTTGATTAAAAATTTTAGAGTACCTTAAAAAGAGAATCTAGCACTCACATTCCAAAAGCTCTATTCAAAATAAAAATACAATTGTTAGCATTATTAGGCTTAACATTAAAGCAAATTAGAGCTTTTTCCCGAAAGAAATCAGTAAACATCCCTGATAACCTAAGTATTTCTCTTCTTAGTAATATAATACCACTTTTCTTTAACCCAAATGTGTTACAATAAAGTTTAAAATCACAAACTACTTAACTCCTTGCAAAAGTTACAATAGTGTTAAAATAGTTTAATTCCAAACTAATTTAACAGTCTAAGTTATTTAATTCCTCCCATTCTGTACAAATTTCCTCAGAATGTTACAACACTAAAAACCCTCAAGTGCTTCCCAAAACTCCAGTTCAGAAACTTTAAATAAGTCACTGGACCCCTGGATTTTATATATATATGTACATATATGTACATATATATAATATGCATTTTTTTCTTTCCTAATCACAAATCGCACCCGTGGAGGGGGTCTCTTTCCCTTTATGTCTTAAGCACTTGAAGTCTCCTGTCTATCCCCCCTCCCATTAGGAAGACTCAGTCTAGGGTTCAAGTCTTAACAGGATGGTGGATGGGATCAAGACCACCACCCCTTTCCCCCAACCCAGGGAGAAAGCATGGGATCTTTCCCAGACAAGCATAAGGACAAAAAATCTTCATTCCTGTAACTTCTCGATCTTTCCCTTAAAGGTTCTTTCTTCGCTTAAACTCTTCTAAACTCTCCCCAAACGACAGCTTTTTCTCTTTAAGAATCCCCCTCCCTTCCCTTAACTATACACACCTAGCACAGCTACCACTGGCTAAATAAGGGAAGGGCTGATTTTCACATGGGGGCCATTGACACTACTTCCTTCTCCCCTACCTTCTGAAACTCCTGGGTTCAACTCCCAGCTATCCCCTTTAAAACTTAAACTGGGTCCTCGGATCCAGAAATGCCTAAAAGAGACACACAAAACACGCACACTACCATGGAAACATTCACTCACTCACACAGCACTGGATCCAAATGATTTCCTTTCGGGTTCCTTGGCCACCTAGCAGCCACTTTGGCTCCCTTCCCCCCCCCCCCCCCCCCAAGCCTGGAAGCAACTTTCCTCCTTTTAGATTTTGGGGAAATTTCTGGAGAGGGAACACAAATCTGCCTCCTTTGCGGCACCCTATCATCCTCTAGCCTCTCCTTTGGGATACTCTCTCACATGGAGGACTTCTCAACCAGTCCAGGGTGGTTCTGGCCATTGATGACACCCTGGATATCAGTCCTTTACTGCAGCTCTACTCCCAGACATTTTAAGCACTCTTGGCTCCAAACCTGGGCCAAAATTCCCAGGAATGTCTGAGCTATTTTCCCAACAAAGAACACCAAGATAGTGGGCTTGAAATCAAACCATTTGCAGGCATTATTTTCTTGTGTTCTTCTTGGAAAATACCAGGAAAAGAAATTTACATTAGTATCTCGAGACAAGTCCCCAAATTGTTATAAATGGCTCAAGAATACTTAGTCCAGAGTGATTAAAATGGTTTTTATTGAGATATCTTAATAAAATGGCACACCTCTTTCATGGTGGGAGAGAGGGGCCTGCACATGATTTCTGTAAGATGAAATCACATTCGTATTTCATAACTTCTTTAGCCATTCCCAAATTGATGGACATTCCCTCAATTTCTAATTCTTTTTCACTACAAAAAGATCTACTATAAAAATATTTGTGTACGTGTGAATCTTTTCCCTATTTTATGATATCTTTGGAATACAGACCTAGTAATGGAGTTGCTGCATGAAAGAATTTGCTGTATTATTGTCCTTTAGGCATAATTCCAAATGTGCTCTACAATTCACAACTCTTTCAGCACTTCATCAGTGACACACTTTCCCCGTATCTTCTCCAACATTGATCATTTTGCTTTTCCTTCATTTTAGCCAGTCTAATAGATGTGAGATTATATCTCAGTGCTGTTTTAATTTTCATTTCTTTGACCTATAATGATTTGGAACATTTTTTCGTATGATTCTGGATAACTTTAAACTCTTCATCTGAAAACTACCTGTTCATGTACTTTGACCATTTATAAGTATGAGAAGGACTTGAATAAGACATAAGACAACACAAAAAAGGAAGTTGATCAGTGGGGATAAAGGTCACATGAATTAAGGTACCTAGGGTGGGAACATGATTTTGAAATCTTAAGGAAGTCAACAATATGGCTAGGAAAGAAATAAAGGTAGGGTGTTCCTCCATAAAATGAAGGCTCTACATGGAACTTATCTAAAAGGAGGGGTAGGGAGATTTTTGGAGAGATTTTCATGTTGTCTTATGATAGCTAAGTGTTTTGGTGGATAGAGTGTGGGACCTGGACCCAGGAAGACTCATCTTCCTGAGTTCAAATCAAGCCTTGGATATTAACTGTACAGTCTTGGACAAGTTATTTAACCCTTTTTGGTTCAGTTTCTCATTTGCAAAAATGAGCTTGAGAAAGAAATAGTAAATAACTCCAGTATCTTTGCCAATAAATCCCCCAAAATGGAATCCCAAAGAGTTGTGCATTACTGAAATGACTGAATAACAAAAAGGCTTTAGAAATAAGATCCTTTATATAATGGGTTACTTGCTTCTACTTTTCCTCAAAATACAATACAATGGCAATTTTGAAGAAAAAACTTCAAGAAATGGCAAGTAATTGAATATGAGAAAATAGGGGGAAAGGAAAGATGAAGATGCTTGAGACTGTACATCACATATAGCAGAGAAATCAATCAGGATAAGGATTCAGAAAAGGCCTGCACATTTGACAATTAGGTCATTAGTACCGTTAGAGAGAAATGTTTCAGTTAAATGATGAAGTCTAAAGTCAGATAGCAAATGTCTAAGAACTGAGAGTCAAGTGATAAAATGGAGGTAATGACAATGACAGCCAGGCCTTAGGATGTTGATTACTACTTTAAGGCATTATTTACATACTTTGACTACAAAATGCAGTCAAAATAGTACAACTAGTTTGTGCACAGAGATTCCCTTAGGGAATCAGCATACCATAAATTTGAGTATTTTGCTGCATTTTTAGTCACCCTATTTTACCCCAATCCATTTATGAACCAACCTAGCAATTATATAGTCTAGACCAAATTTTCTCAGTTCATGTTGTAGCATAGCATATCATATAGGATAAAATTTTTTAAAAATTCTATGGTCGAAGTGGATTATAAGCCTTCAATCTGTCAAATCATGCATAATTTTGCTGAATCCTTGTTTTTTCTTGAAGAGATTTTATAAATGAGTTGAGTAATACATTAAAAAAATTCCACACAATCACTACTATCACAGGCCAAATAATCTTTTCTAAGCATATTTTATTTCTCTCACTATAATATGAGAAGCCTCAAACATGATTGTTATATTTATATCATGACACCACAAAATAATGGAAATTTTATTTTCATTTTCCTTTGTCTCCATGTTAATTATTTGAGTGTCTTTGATCTTTAATGTTTGGAGGATTGTCATAGTGGTTAAAGATGGACTCAACCTAACCATGAATATTTGACATTTCCCCGAATATTTAGATCTGACTATATTTGGGTGAGGAGTGCTTTATAATTGTGTTCATATAGTTTCTGGGTTTGTCTTTGGAGATAGATTCTCAAGTATTTTATATTGCTATAGTTATTTTAAATGAAATATCTCTTTGTATCTCTTGTTCTTGGGGTTTGTTGTGCATATATATGTGTTTTATATGGGTTTATTTTATATCCTGCTGCGTTGCTGAATTTGTTCATTGTTTCAAGGAGTTTTTTGAGATGATTTTCTTGGGTTCTCTAGGTAAACCATCATATCACCTAAAAAGAGTGAAAGTTTTTTTTCCTTGTTGGCAATTCTGATTTCTTCAATTTCTTTTTCTTCTCTTATTGCTTATGTTAACATTTCCAATACTATATTGAATAGTAATGGTGGTAATGGGCATCCTTCTTTCACCCCTGAATTTATTGAAAATGCTCTGAGTTTATTCCCATTACATATAATATTTCTTGATGGTTTTAGATAGATACTATTTCTTATTTTAAGGAAATCTCCAATTATTCCTAAACTTTCTGTTGTATTTATAGGAATGTATTTTGTATTTTATCAAAGACTTTTTCAGCATCTATGCAGATAATTATATGATTTTTGCTGGTTTTTCTACTGATGTATTTAGTTATGTTGAATGTTTTTCTCATGAAGAACCATCACTGCCTACCTGGTATAAATGCAACCTGATCATGGTGTATTATCCTAAGAATAACTTGCTGTATTTTCACTGCTAAAATTTTATTTAAGACTTTTTGTATCAATATTCATTAGGGAATTTGGTCCATAATTTTCTTTGTTTTTGTTCTTCTTGGTCTAGGTATCAACACCATGTTGGTGTCATAAAAGGAATTTGGCAGAACTCCTTCCGCTTTTGTCTTTTAAATAATTTATGTACAATAGGAATTAATTGTTCCTTAAATTTTTGGTAGAATTCACTTGTAAAATCCAACTGGTCCTGGAGACTTTTTCTTAGGGAGTCTGTTGATGGTTTCTTCAAGTACTTTTTTTCTGAAATGTGCTTATTAAGTAATTTGTTTCCTCTTCTGTTATTCTGGGAAGATTGTATTTTTGTAAATAGTCATCCATTTCACCAAAGGTGTCCAATTTACTGATATATAATTTGTCAAAGTAGCTTGGAATTATCTCTTTAATTTCCTCCTCTTTGGTGATTAGATCACCCTTTCATTTTGATACTGGTAATTTGGTTATCTTCTTTCTTTTGTTAAAGCAAATTGACCAGAGGGTTGTCTATTTCATCAGCTTTATCATAAAACTAACTCTGAGTTTTATTTATCAGAACAATGGTTTTCTTGGTTTCCATTACATTTATCTCTCCCTTGATTTTCAGAATTTGTAATTTGGTATTAATTGGGGTGGTTTAATTTGTTATTTTTCTAGCATTTGTAGTTGCATACCCAATTCATTGATCTTCTCTTTCTCTATTTTATTCATATAGGCATTTAGAGATATAAAGTTTCCCCTCAAAACTGCCTTTGAGACATCCCATAAATTTTGGTATAATTTCCCAATATTGTCATTTTCTTGGATATAATTATTGATTATTTTTATTATTTGCTGTTTGATCCACCCATTACTTAAATAAAATGATTATATTTCCAATTAGTTCTTGATTTATCTTTCCCTGGCCCATGTAATTTTTTTGCATAATGATCTGAGAAATGTATATTTATTATTGCTGCCTTTCTGCATTTGATTTTAAAGTTTTTGTGCCATAGTACATGGTCAATTTTGGTGAGGGTGCCATGTATTGATGAGAAAAAAATGTATATTCTTTTATATTCCCATTAAGTTTTCTCCAGCTCTATCATCTCTAACTTTTCTAAGATTTGCTTCACCCACTTAACTTTCTTCTTGTTTGTTTTGTTGTTAGATTTATGTAGTTCTGAGAGAGGGAGATTGAGGCCTCCTATCATTAAAGTTTTTTGCTCTCTGTTTCTCCTTGTAATTCACTCAGTATTTCCTCTAGCAATCTGGATGCTATATCACTAGGTACATACATGTTATATAATGATATAGCTTCATTACCAATGGTGCCTTTAAGAAGATGTAATTTCCTTCCATATCTCTTTTAATGTAATTGATTTTTGCTGTTACTTTGTCTGAGATTAGGATCACTAGATTTTTTTCTTGTGCTGAGGCATAATATATTTTTCTCCAACCTTTCACCTTTATGCTCTGTATATGTCCCTGGTTCAGTGCCGGGTTTTTATTTACAACGCCGGCTTCTTAATGCTAGTCCGTCCTCTTACTCACCAGTCCAACGCGTGGTGAGTCTTCGGGGTACCTCCGGCCCCCACTCTTTGATGGGGGAAGAACCAGACAGAGCGCCTGAGGTGGGTAATGAGTCTTTATTCTTCTGTGATCACATTCCCGCTCCCTCCCCACCTCTCAGCAGACACTTTTATCCCCCCTGTCCTCCCTCCCATGAACTCTTAAACAATGAGGGGCCGAGTTCTGTAACATTCCTTTATAAGGGGATTATTTTATCCCTTCTGTCCTCCCTCCCATGAACTCTTAAACAATGAGGGGCCGAGTTCTGTAACATTCCTTTATAAGGGGATTATGTTTCCCCCGCTAAGCGACCACCAAGCCTCTTCCCCCCCGCCCCCAACATCTCCCCCTTTCTGTTTTACAAGGTTATCACTTGGTGTGACCTTAAGCGGTGCTGAGGTTAGCCTTAAGCGGTGTCATTTCTACTGGCCTCTGATAGCCGGGGGCGAGGAACCCTGTCTTAGGTCATCTCCTTCAACCCAGGACCTTGCCCGTCCTAGGCGCCCGACACCCTCAGGGCCTGTCTTAGGTGGCTGGGTCAGGAGAAGTTGCCCGTCTTGGGGTTTACCTCGTCTTACCCCTAGGTGTCACATGTCATGCATGGCGGCTAGCCAGACTTGGGGATCCTCCCCCGTCTCCATGGCCATGAAGGCTTTCTGAGTAAGAAGCATATAGCCCCTCTGTCGCCTAGCTAGGCGGCAGAAACAGACAACAAGTAGGGTGATTCCCAGAATCAGCGTCCTTGTTCACCCTCAAGGGGGTATCCTCCCGCCATCTGGCAATCCCTCCATGGTATGGGATCCTCGATGTCTTCCCCTGTGGCCACACATGAGGGGCCCCACCGAGGCAGAAGGGAGCCCCATCGATGTATTGGTCACTAGCAGGCGAGGGTAGATCGGGGAGTTCCGTGCTACCGGAAGGGGAGAGGGAATAACTCGGAGTATTCCCCATGTCGGATTTCCTTCAGATGGAGCACCTCCAAGGATCCCTACGATGATCAGAAGGCCTGAAAAAGAAAGAAATTCCTCTCACCCTGTAGGGTTGGGCATTAATCAAGGTCTCTTATCTTGTAAACAGGGAGCCATCTTTCTGGCTCTTCTATCTTATCCCAAGCTGCAACATGTGTTTCTTTAACAGTCTCTAGCTCAAACTGGCCATACTGGGCCTGAACAGCAGGGTCAGTATAGGCTCCAGTTCCACACAGGAGGTCAATGGCTAAATCCAGGGGAGTATAACCCCGGGATTTTGCCAGCTTAGAGGCCTCTCTGCGGGCCTGAGCCTTAAAAGCTAAATATAAGGAGGCATCTAGGCACGCGGCTGCAATTTCGTCAAAGTCAGCAGGGGTCCAAGGGTGCGTAGCAAAGAGGTTTTGCATCAGTCTTTTTACATAAGGGGAGTTTGGGCCGTATTTAGTCACGGCCTCCTTAAGTTCCTTAAGCATCTTAAAAGGGACAGGGCGGTAGTCTCGGGCTCCGGTAAGGGGGTCCGTAAATACCGGGTAGAGGCCCCAGTCATCCCAGTCCACCTCCTCCCCTTTCTCTATTGCTATGGAGGCACTGGTGGCAAGTAGGCCGGATGGGTGGAGCCCTTGAGGGGGATCTCTGAAGGGCGGACAAGGAACACGGGGGATTTTTTGCCTCTGTTTCCTGGCTGGGCCGCCAAGCCTGGGGCGCGGCAGCTGTCCAATCAGCGCGGACTTCTCCCTCCTCGTCAGCAGCCTCCCGGTCCCACCTACTCACGCTCCTCTTCCTGCCACCCCTGAGGACTGTTTGCACCCCTCCCTTCCCGCGCTCGGAAACTTCCGGCCCTGAATCTCTAAGTGTGCCACATTCATCGCCCTCCCCCTTTTCATTCTGTCTCGGTAAGGAGGGGCATGCGGCATTTTCTTCTCCCTGGGGGCCCCTTGTTCCCCCATTGTTTCTTCTAAGTTCCTCCCACGGATACAGGGGAGGGAGTGGCCTTCCCTCTTCCTCTGAGCCCTCTGAATCCGATCCCGCCAACGAGCTACCCACCTGAGTGTTGATTGTTCGTGCCAAAGTCACCTTCTGGGGATGCAGGGCTGCATCCACTATCTTATACACTGTAAAATCCTTGGGGGTCAGTTTTCCCTGGCAGGTGTCATTATAGGAGGCCATCTGCTGCCCTACCACCTTCCATTTATCTGGTTGGATCCCACTATGTTGCACCCAAGGGCAGATGTTCCAGATATTCTCAACAAAAGCACGGCACGTCTTGATAGGTAATTTACGGCCATGCTTAGCGCAGAGTTTATAAAGCTGCGCTGCAACGGCCTCTTTTTCCTCCGGCTCAAAGGCGGGAATACTATTCCGGCCCCCCATGCTGTCTACTAGCCGAGGCTGCAATCCTAACAGGTGGCAGAACTGGAAAGTTCCCGTTCGGCAAAAGAGAAGGAGGCAGCAGGGCACAATCAGACAGGCCAGCACGGCAAGGAGCGTGATTAGAGCAGAAGGAGAAAGGGAGGGGAAAGAAAGCATAGTCAACACAATAGGGATATGTCCTTCAGGCAATATCTGAGAGTAAACGCCCTCTCCTTCCTCCCGGTCAGAAACGACCGAGGCTGTCTGGAGAATCCGACCAGCGGATTCAGACGTTCCCTAGCAAAATCAGGTCCCGGGTTTCGGCACCACTTGGCGGGTTTTTATTTACAACGCCGGCTTCTTAATGCTAGTCCGTCCTCTTACTCACCAGTCCAACGCGTGGTGAGTCTTCGGGGTACCTCCGGCCCCCACTCTTTGATGGGGGAAGAACCAGACAGAGCGCCTGAGGTGGGTAATGAGTCTTTATTCTTCTGTGATCACATTCCTGCTCCCTCCCCACCTCTCAGCAGACACTTTTATCCCCCCTGTCCTCCCTCCCATGAACTCTTAAACAATGAGGGGCCGAGTTCTGTAACATTCCTTTATAAGGGGATTATGTTATGTTTCCCCCGCTAAGCGACCACCAAGCCTCTTCCCCCCGCCCCCAACAGTTCAGATGTGTTTCTTATAAACAACATACTGCAGGATTCTGGTTTTTAATTCATTCCATTTCCACTTCCATTTTAGGAAACAGTTCATCCCATTCACATTTACAATTAAGATTCCTAATTCTGTATTTCCCTCCATGCTATCTTTCTCCATTTATATTTATCTTTCTTTTTCTCTTATTCATCATAACCAAAATTTTGTTAACCTTCCCCTTTGACTTTTTGTCACCACCTTCCCTCTAGATTAAGTTAGATTTTTTATTTTTTATTTCTTTGTTTTTTTAGCAAGGCAATGGGGATTAAATTATTTGCCCAATATCACACAGCTAAGTAATTATTAGGTATCTGAGACTGGATTTGAACTCAGGGTGGGTGTTCTATTCATTGTACTACCTTGCTACCCCTAAAATCGATTTTTAGACCCAAGTGGGAATATATCTTATTCCCTCAGTAGACTAAATCCATTGAATAGAATTTACTCAGCATTCATATTTTGCCTTCTTTTTTTTTTTAAGGTTTTTGCAAGGCAAATGGGGTTAAATGGCTTGCCCAAGGCCACACAGCTAGGTATTTATTAAATGTCTGAGGCTGAATTTGAATCCAGGTATTCCTGACTCCATGGCCATTGCTTTATCCAGTACACCACCTAGCCGCCAACATTTTGCCTTCTTTCTTTCTAAATTTATAAATCTTTGTGCTCTAATATTATTAATCAGGTATCATCAATAACAGTTCAATTATTTGATTGCTTTTAAGCTCCTATTGTTATCAAGATATCAGAGTATTTTTATTTGATTGCATCAAATTATAATTATAATCATTTTTTACCTTACTACCTGTTCAAGTATATTTCAAGTACACACAACCCTCCTCACAAGTTAAAATATCATCCAAAGCTATATTATTTCTTGAATTACTTGTGCCCCTCCCCCAGGCCTATTTTCTTTCACACTTTATTTACCTGCCCCCAACCAGGTACTTAACACCTTGTTAAGTGAAGCACCAGAGGCTGATCTAATTATCTCTAAGAATCTTGAAGATCTCTAAATACTGGGAGGTTCTGGAGGTTTCACTGGAGAGTCTTGCAGAGACACAGTGTTAGGTCCTTAAAGTTTATGATGCCCTCATTAGAAAAAGGTACTTAGCAGCTTGAAATTAAAGTGAATCAAAGTATAATGAGTCATTTAATTTAAAGTAGTCAGCCCTGTTGTTTTTTAAGGGCTTTTTGTTTCAAATATAGTGATCTGACTTGAACCTCTTCAATTGAGAAACCACACCCTATTATAAGCATATCCTTTAGGTTAATTCTCTTCAATTCTATCTCCTAATTATTCTTAGAGAAATAAAGTTCTAAAGAATTAGAATTGTTGTAACTTTCCTTTTAGGGACCAACATTTCTTTAAATTAATTTTGTTTTTTCATTCCCCTTTTTCATTTACCTCTTTTTATGTAACTCTTCAGTCGTGTAATTGGCGATTGAATTCTCTATTCAGTTCTGATCTCTGTGCCAGTAAATTCCGGAAATCCTGTATTTCATTGGACATCTATCTTTTCCCCTGACATTATACGCTGAATTTTGCAGGGTAGTACATTCTACTTTGTAATCCCTGTTGCCTAGCTCTCCAAAATATATTCTACTTCTTCTGACCCTTCAATGTTGAGGCTCATAGGTCCTGTGTTAGTCTGATTGTGTTCCCTTTGTATTTGAAGTGATTTCTTATTACTGCTTGCAATATTCTCTCTTCTATTTGAAGGTTCTGTAATTAGACTGTTACAGCCCTTGGAGTTTTTATCCTGGGCTCTCTTTCTGGTGCAATTCTGTGTATTCTTTCAATTGTCATATTGTTATCTTGTTCTAGGAGATAAGGGAAGTTTTCCTTTATAATGATGTTTCCCTGCATGATGTTTTCCACAATGTGTACCATTGAAAACTTCTTTGAATCTTCTCTTTTTTTTGATAGGATCTGTAGTGTGAATATCAGAATAGAGGCTTCATTTTTCTTTGGTAGGGAAGGGCTCTGTGAGCATGTTAACTTTGGTCCACCATCTTTGATTCGCCCTTGAAGTCCCAGAATTGCTTTCTGATTATAAATTTTCTACATTCATAATTCTCTGCTGTAACAAAGAGATTTCCAATTTTAGCAGAATCTGTTAGTTTTTTAAACATTGTGATAAGGAAGGGTGGGTAATTTTCCTAATATAGGGAATTTTTTTTAGGTTTTGTATTTGTATTATGATGTCTTTTTCTGTCAAAGTAGATCAAATAAAATTTATACACCTTCAGCTTTTGAAAAAAAATTGAAGGTATCCTTTCCACACATCCAAAATATTAGTCAACTAAATTTTAGCATTCTGACCATGTATTTCATTTATTTAATCATTCCTTTACTTATTTCATTCATTCATTCAGTCATTTAACAAACACTTGGATCAACAATAAAAGTATTAATATTGAGTGATATATACCAAGCAAGTATTTTCTATAACTATTTGAATTCTAATATTGAAGTTATCATACTTTCTTTATTAAGACTTGGATTACTACAAAGATATCTCTGGAGGAGGGAAGAAGGAATCATAATGTGAAAAATATTGATTGAATCAGCCACATCACAAGAGAAAATGAATGAAAAGCATATATCCCAGCTCCTAAGTATAATTAAATACTCTCCATAACCCACACAATATATTTTGAATTTATTAGTAAATTTGCCTACTAGGATATTGTCCTCCTAACACCTTAACACCTTTTCTTGTGCACTCAAAGTTAAATTTCTTGAAGATTTGTCTGATATCTGTATTAGGAGACAATTAAGTATACCAGTGAATGGTGTTGAACTTGGAATCGGAAAGAGATGAATTAAATTTTAACTCCCAGAACTAAATAAACTATGTGACTTTGGACAAGTAACTTAACATCTGTCTATCTTAATTTCCTCAATTGCAAAATGGAGGTTCTAATAGTACATTGTTGTAATAATTTCAATGTTAGGTTTGTCGAGAATTAAATGAGTTAATATTTATAAATCATTTAGGACAGTATGAGGATCATAGTAGTTGCTATAAAATGCCAGCAATTACTGCTATTTCACAAGTTTAGTGATATTAATATTATTTCTTATTAATCAAGAATGTTGAAATACATATATATTCTGATTTTTCCCATTTCACCAATTAATCATCTCAAACTCCACTGATTCAGATCAAACTTTCCTGAGCTTATCTTATAACCTTGAAATTCAAGTCCATCTTTTTTGACATTTTAACATTTTATTTTCCAATTATATACAATAGTAATATGTAGCCATCATTTTTTTGCAAGACTCTGAAGTCTACAATTTTTCCCTGCCCTTTCTTCCCTCCCCCGCCCCCACAGAAGGCTGTCTGATAGTCTCTACATTGTTTCCATGCCATACATTGATGTAAATTGAATGTGTTATAAGAGTAAAATAAGAATAAACATGAATCCCCCTCCAAATAAGATGAGAAACCTCAAGAATAGAAAGAGAGAAAAAAAAAATTGTACTTCGGTCTGCGTTCTGATTTCAATGACTCTATCTCTGGGGTGAGTTCCTTTCTTAATCATAAGTCCACCAGAAAAGTTGCTTCACTATTTTTTTCCACAGTTTCTATTGCTAGCTGTATCTCCACTCTACTTCTCCCCACTATAATTTATTCTATTCTCTCTCTCTCTCTCTCTCTCTCTCTCTCTCTCTCTCTCTCTCTCTCTCTCTCTCTCCTTTCATCCTGGCCCTGTCCAAAAGTGTTCTGTATTTGAATACCCTCTCACTCAATCTTCCCTCTCTCTTCTATCACCTATTCCCCCCCCCCTTCCCTCCCCGCATTCCCCCTTATCCCATCCCTTTCTTCTCATTTCTCTCTAGGGTAAGATATATTTCTATACCCTATTAAGTGTGTATGTCTTTTCCTCCCTGAGCCATTTCTGATGAGAATGAAGGTTCACTTATTCCCTCTTGACTTCCCCGTTTCCACTCTATTAAACAAGCTTGACTTGACTCTTATGTGAAATTTCTTAACTTCTTCCTCTTCTTTCCCTTCTTCCCATTACTTTTCTTTATTACCAATTGACTCCATATTTTTTATTATATTTACCAATATATTCTTCTCCTTCCTATGTCCTGTCTATATAATCTCCTTCTAACAGCTGTTATAAATGAGAAAGTTCATATGAGTTATCAATATCTTCTTCCCATGAAGGAATACAAACAGTTTAACATCATCAAGTTCCTCATAGTTAGTCCCTCTCTTCCACTCCCTCTAGGGTTCGTCAGAGTCCTGTACACGGAGATCAAACTTCCTCTTCAGCTCTGGTCATCTCAATAGGAAAGTTTGAAAGTGCCCTGTTTCATTGAAAGTCAATCTTTTCCCCTGGAAGAGGATGTTCAATTTGACTGGGAAGTTGATTCTCCGTTGTAAACCAAGATTTTTGCCTTCCGGAATATCATATTCCAATCCCTATGAGCCCTTAATGTAGATGCTGCCAGATCCTGTGTAATCCTGACTATGGAGCCTTGGTAGTTGAATTGTTTGTTTCTGGCAGCTTTTAGAATTTTCTCTTTGATTTGAGAGTTTTGGAATTTGGCTACCATAT
This sequence comes from Macrotis lagotis, assembly GCF_037893015.1. Lineage (NCBI taxonomy): Eukaryota > Metazoa > Chordata > Mammalia > Peramelemorphia > Peramelidae > Macrotis > Macrotis lagotis. The sequence continues at coordinate 172,963,909 of NC_133663.1, read as the reverse complement.
TCCTGGTTTTTCTTTTGGGATCTCTTTCAGGGGTTGACCAGTGAATTCTCTCAATTTCTATTTTACCCTCGCCTTCTAGGATCTCAGGAAAATTTTGCTGTATGATTTCTTGAAAAATGAAATCTAGGCTCTTCTCCTGGGGTTGGATTTCAGATAACCCAATAATGCTTAAATTATTTCTTCTGGACCTGTTTTCAAGGTTGGTTGTTTTTGCAATGAGATATTTGACATTTTCTTCTAATTTTTGACTTTTTTGGAAGTTTCATTTCTTCCTGATTTCTTGCAAAATTATCAGCTTCCTTTAGTTCCAGTCCACATTTGAAGGAGTTATTTTCTTCAGAAAGCTTTTTTATCTCCTTTTCCAGCTGGCCAATTCTGTTTTTAAAGGCAATCTTCTCCTCATTTGCCTTTTTTTTCCCCATTAGGGCTAAACTGGTTTTTAACATATTATTTTTTCAGTATTTTTTTGTATATCTTTCACCAAGCTTTTGATTTGGTTTTCATGATTTTTCTGCTTCACTCTCATTTCTCCTCCCAATTTTTCCTCCACCTCCCTTAATTGATTTTCAAAGTCTTTTTTGAGTTCATCCATAGTCTGAGCCCATTTTCTATTACTCTTGGAGGTTTTGGATATGGATGCTTTGATTTTGTCATCATCTGAGTCTGTGTTTTGATCTTCCATGGAACTAAAGGGATTCTTTATGGTCAGATTCTTCTTTATCTGTTGTTTACTCATTACCTCAGCCCAAGACTAATTTACATCACTTCCAAGGCTTTGGGTTTTTTTTTGGGGGGGGGCACTCCACTGGGACCTTTATTCCTCAAAGATCTTATGATCTCTAGCCTGTGCTTTCATATGTAAATGGATCTCATACTTCCCTCTGCCTTGGGGCTATAAGGGATCCAGCTTTGTTGTTTAAGATGGAAGCACAAACTGCAATATCTGAGTGTAGGCAAACAGCAGAGTACTACCCCAGGGAGAACAGAGAAATCTCTGCAGACTTCCTTTACCATCTCTAGGGGTGCAGGATGCTTTCTCTGAAATCTTGCTGCAGATTCTGTGGCCGTGTTCCTCTCTCCACACTCACCCAGGTGCAGCAGAGTTCTCTCACTTCAAGTAGTTTCTGGTGATCTCTGGGCTGTGCTGGACAGGACTGTGCTGTGCTGAGGCCATGGCTTTTTTCCCAACCCCTGTCCTGGTGAAACACCTTTCCCACAGAACTTCTAATTTATCTTGGACTTGGAAAATGTATCACTCAGTCATTCGTTGGTTCTATTCCTCTAAATTTTCTCTAGAGCCCTCATTTTTTTTTTTTTTGAGTTTGACGGATAGTTAGGAGTTCCCAGGAAATGCTGCCTTCTTGTCACCATCTTGTCTCTGCCCAGCCTGGATCCATTTTTAATCAAAATTTTTCCACAGGGGATCAACTCTTTTGTTTATTTTTTCATGTTTTTTTTAGATTTGTACCCTTTGTATTGTCTATGTCTTCTAAAGTGTTTTTCATTCTGTCTCTGTAGGTAGTCTCTTCTGACTATATATTTCTCCATGATTCCTTCGTTTCATCTAAGTCATTAAAATATTCTATCATTCATCTGTGTCTTTCCATTGCCTTGAAGCTGCTTGTAGTGCTTATCCCATCAAAGTTATCTGGTTTCATGATTAGCAGTCATATAGTATCACATTCATTAGATATTAAAAAATGGGTTTGCAACAGTAGGCAATATATGTGCTTGTGTATATATTTGTGTATGAATGGATGGATGGAGAGAGATGGTTGGACTGATGTGTACGTGATTGCTTATACACACAGAAGGAAGTTAAATTTTGTTTCTTCGGATATGAAATGTGAAAGCTTGTGAAAGCTTTTTTCATTGACAGAGTATGTCTGATTCCCACACCCACATGAATTGTCACTATAAAACAATTTGAACCTCATTTTCTTTTATACTGAAATATAAAATTATAGAAAATTTTGCCTTTAATTTTCAGAAGAATAGTTAAATTAGTTTGAAACTTCACATGAATATAGTTTTTTTCTTCTTATAACAAAGGCAACTAATTTTAGAAAGTTTATCTGTAGCTATGAATCCTTAGCTACAGTTTTCTTTAGTTCATTTTATTGCACATTTCTTAGTATACCTTACTGCTTAGTATCTGGCTTCTGAATTACGTGGTATTTTAAAATGCTTTGGAGTGCATTGAGATTAGTTGTTTATGGTATGCCAAGTAGATATTAAACTAGTAAATGCTAAGGATTAACTAGTGGCAATATTCACACTAGTACCTATTAGTTTTAATGATTTATTTCAGCAGAATCAGGTGGGGGGAAGAGTAGGAGAAAAGGGAGTGTGAAAAATTGCCATCTTTCACAGCTTTAAAATGTTGGCTCTGTTGTCTGGTATAATTAAGTCAACAGTCTGCTGGTCTGCTTCCAGGCACTCTGACAACTATTCTCTCCCTGCCACCAGTAAATTAACAGGACTATGCTTTTCCCAAGGGCTTTTGTATGCAGAACCAGCATTTTCTAAGCAATAGTTTACTATTAGTCAAGTAAAGATAGAAAGGAAAGCCCCATGGATAATAAAAGGCCAGGCACTTATATAGAAAGTATGGTAGCTTGGTGTGTAAAGAACTTCTGGAGAGTCCCTTAATTTGAGGATGGTACAGTTTAGCTGTCAAGAAAACTCTAATGGTTAAAATATAATTTTATTATATATCAATGCATATGTATATATGAAAGATAAAAGAATGTATTCACCATTTTAGTTATTAAAAGCTGTTAATACTTTTGAAAGTTATTTTGAAAGTTTAAGGAAATTTTCTCTAAGATTTGGTTCTTAAATCAAAGAATCTTGGCAGAATTTGTATCACAAAATTACAAACATATTTTTTTAAATTATGAGGAAAAGTATGATGCTGTTTGTTTTTCTTTTTTCTTTGATCAACAAAGCATTTATATCTATATCTAATTTCCCAAATATTTCTAAATCACTTTCACCTAATAAAGAATCATAAAGTGCCTACTACATACCAGATTGTGATAGGCACTAGTGACACAAAGAAAATTTAAAAAGACAATTTTGGGGTTCCAATAAATGTCTCATTTCTCTATAGAGAATTGGATCAAATTTATAAGCTTACAAGTCATTTCCCAATTGATAAATGGTCAAAGGATATGAACAGGTAATTTTTCAAATGAAGAAATTAAAGTCATATGAAATTATATGAAAAAATGCTCCAAATCATTACTAATTAGAGAAATGCAATTTAAAGCAATTATGAGGTTCACCCTCATACATATCAGATTGAGTAAAATGACAAAAAGTCAAGCAATCAATGTTTGGAGAGGTTGTGGGATAATTTGGACATTAATGTACTCTTTTTTTTCAGGTTTTTGCTAGGCAATGGGGTTAAGTGGCTTGCCCAAGGCCACACAGCTAGGTAATTATTAAGGGTCTGAGCCCGGATTTGAACCCAAGTACTCCTGACTCCAGGGTCAGTGTTTTATCCACTGCGCCACCTAGACGCCCCCATTAATGTACTCTTGGTGGATTTGAGAACCCAAACAAAAATTCTGGTGAACAAAATGGAACTCTGCCCAATGAGCAATAAACCTGATCAAACCCTTTGACCCAACAATATCAATGATAGGCCTATATTCATTATTTTACATTTTAATTGATTTTTACTTTTTTTCCAAATACATACTATGGAAGTTGTTTTTAATGTTCATCCATATGTCTATGTATATTTCTAAGTTACACAATTTCCTTCCACCCTCCCTTCTCACCCCCACCCCTGCTTTCTGTGGCATACAGTCAGGTTACTCATGTATTTACACATTTGTGTTAAGCATGGGTTAGTCATTTTCAGTATGAGAAATTAGATTAAGGAAAAGAAAAACATAAGAGATTTTTTTTAAACAGTAAATGTATTGTTCCTCAGATTCTGAAGGATTTTTGTTTTGTTTTGTTTTTCTTCCTCTGAATATGGATACCATTGTCCACAGCCAGTCTAATAGGACTGTCCTAGTTCTCTAACTGCTGAGAGCAGCTGCATGCATCAGAGTTAATCATCTCACAATCTTGTTAATGTGTACATTGTTCTCTTGGTTATCCTCCCTTCTCTCAGCATTGTATCCTATAATTCCTACTATGCTTTTTGAGATAGAACAATAGTATTCCATAATATTAATGAACCATAATTTATTTAACCATTTCCCAGTTAATGGGCATCCCTGCAAATTCCAGTTCTTTGCCACTATCCAAAGTTCTGATTTAAAATATTTTGGAACGTGTAGGTAGGACTTTTCCTATTTTTTTATGAAGTTTTATGGGTATAGAAGTAAAATTAGAATTTAGGCCGAAATTCATAATAAATCATAAAAATGACCCACATGTTCCAAAATACTCATGATAGTTCTTTATGTAGTGGCAAAGAATTAGAAATTCAGAGGATGTCCATCAATTCGGAATGATTAAATAAGTCATGATATAAAAAGTTGTGAAGTACTATTTTTCTATAAGAAACCATGAATGGTAAGACTCTAGAGAAGCATGGCATGAATTACAGAAACTAATGCTTAGTGAAGGGAGCAGAAACAAGAGGAAAATGTACAATTAACAATAACATTGTGAGTTTATCAAACTTGAGGGATGCAGCTCTACTAAACAATTCTGAGAGGAAGGAAAACCCTGAGAGAACTGCTATGGGAGAATGTTATATAAATCCAGGGAAAGAAAAAGAAAATAAAACAAAAGAAAAAAAAAAACTATAGCACCTGAATGAACAAAATATTCACTTTTTGTTTCTTATTGCTAAAACTTTACTTAAGGTTTTTGAATCAACATTCATTAGGGTGATTGGTCTATAATTTTCTTTATCTGTTTTGTTTTTTCCTGGTTTAGATACCAATACCATATTGGTGTCATAAAAGGAGTTTGGCAAAACTCCATGCTCTCCTATTTTTTAAAATAGTTTATGTAGAATAAGAATTAATTGTTCCTTAAATGTTTGGTAGAATTCACTTGTAATATACATTTGGACCTGGAGACTTTTTCTTAGGGAGTTTATTGACAGTTTCTTCTATTACTTTTTCTGATATAGGTATACTTAAGTAATTTATTTCTTTATCTGTTGATCTGAGAATTCATTCATTTCACTGAAGGGGTCCAATTTATTGACATATAGTTTGGCAAAATAGCTTGGAATTATCCTCCTCATTGGTGTTTATTTCACTCTTTTCACTTTTGATACTGGTAATTTGGTTACCTTCTTTCTTTTTTTTAAATCAGATTAACCAGAGATTTGTATTTTTTATTGTCATTTTCATAAAATCAATTCTTAGTTTTATTTAAGAGATTAATGGTTTGCTTGCTTTCCATTTTATTAATCTTTCCCTTGATTTTCAGAATTTCTAATATGGTATTTAATTAGGGATATTTAAATTTTTCTTTTTCAATTTTTTTAGTTGCATAACCAGTTCATTGATCTCCTTTTTCTCTATTTTATTCATAAAGGCATTTAGATATATAAAGAGTTCCCCTCAAAATTTGCTTTGCTGCATCCCATAAATTTTGGTATGATATCTCATTATTATCATTTTATTGGATATAATTATTGATTATTTCTTTAATTTAGTCTTGAAGGCACACATTATTTAAGCTAAAATTATTTAATTTCCAATTAGTTCTTGGTTTATCGTTTCTGACCATTTATTACAAGTAATTTTTATTACATCATGGTCAGAGAAGTCTGTATTTATTATTTCTGCCTTTCTGCATTTGTTTTTAAGGGTTTTGCACCTTCATAGATGGTCAATTTTGGTGAAGGTGCCACATATGGCTGAGAAAAATGTATATTCTTTTCTATCCCCATTAAGTTTTATCCCAAGGTCTATCATATCTTGTTTTTCTAAGAAATCATTCACCTTCTTAACTTCCTTCTTTATTATGTTGTTTTATTCATCTAGTTCTGAGAGAGAGAGATACTGATGTTTCCAATTATTAAAATTTTGCTGTGTATTTCTCCTTGTAAATCATTCACCTTTTCCTCCAGGAATCGGATGCTATACCATTAGGTGCATAAATATTTAGTAAAGATATAGCTTCATTTCTAATGGTGCCTTTTAAGAAAGTGTAGTTTCCTTCCTTATGCCTTTGAGATTAATTTTTGCCTTTACTTTGTCTGAGATTAGTATCGGTACCCTAGATTTTTTTTTTACTTCTGTTAAAGCATAATATACTTTGCTCTTTGTTTCATATGTGTTTCCTGTTAACAACATATTGTAGGATACTGCTTTTTAATCCATTCTGCTATCTGCTTCCATTTTATGGGACAGTACATCCCATTCACATTTTTAGTTAAGATTACTAATTCTCTATTTTCCTCTATGCTGTCTTTCCACATTTATTTTCATCTCTTTCCTTTTTCTTATTTACTATGACCAAAATTTTACTACCTTTCCCCTTTGACTTTTCTTTTAAAAATTTAACTTAGAGTTTATTTTCACTTGTATATTACCTCCCTTTTATCAGTCCCTTCCTCCCTTTTCTTTCCCATTCCCAATCCCCATCCCCCCCCCCCTGATTTCCCAGTAAATTAAGGTTAGATTCTTAAACCCAAGTGGGAATGTAATTTATTACCTCACTGTGCTAAATATATTGAATACAATTTACTCAGCATTCACATTCTCCTCTTTCCTTCTGAAATTGTAAATATTTGTGCCTTTTCCCTTCATGTTATTTATTGCTCTAATATTATTAGTTAGGTATCACCAATCAGAGTTTGATTATTTGATTACTTGATAAACTATTGTTGTCAGATTGTTTACTTGTTTGCTTGATATGCTGTATTGAGTCAAATTTTATCAAATTATAATTATACTCATTTTTTACTTTACCCCCATTTTCAAGTATCTTTCATGAACCACAGAGACATATTTCTTGAACTATTTGTGTCCCTCTTAGCCTCCCCACTCAATCTTCTTAACTCCTTGTTAAGTGAAGCAATGGTTAATTCAGATCTTGATCTAATTGACTGAGATTATCTTGAAAATCTCTAAATACTGGGAGGCTTTGGAGATCTCACCTGAGAACTTTACAAATGATTATAAGTAACAGAGACACTGTCTCAGGTCCTTGGTGTTTATGATGCCCTCATTTTACAAGATGCTTTGCACCTTGTGATTAAAGTGAGTCAAAGTATAATGAAACACTTCAATTAAACACCCCTGATTTTTCAGGAGCTTTTGCCACAAACATAGTGATGTCATCTTATACTTCTTTGATTGACTGACCACACCTAATTATACCCATATCCTTTAGGTTCATTCCCATCAATTATATTCTGCCCTCTAATTATCCTTAGAGAATTAAAGTTCTAAAGAATTAGAAGTGTTATATCTTCCCCTATGGAATTTTATACAATTTCATAGTCAATCAAGATTTGTTTAAAACAGTTTTTTCCCCAGTCCCCTTTTAATTTACCTTTTGTAATGCAACTCTTCAATCATGTATTTGGTGATTGAATTCTCTGTTCAGTTCTGGTCTTTGTGTCAGGAAATAATAGAAGTCCTCTATTTCCTTGAGCCTCCATATTTTTCCCTAAGAGTATATGTTGAATTTTGGAGGGTAGTACATGCTGGAATATAATCTCAGATCCTGAGATCTCCAAAATATATTATCCCAACTCTTCTGATCCTTCAATGTTGAAGCTGGTAGGTCCTTTAATTGTCTAATTATATTCAATTAGTATTTGAATTGTATTCTTTTTTTTGCATGCAATAACCTCTCCTTTATTTGAGGTTCTGGAATTTGGCTATTACAACCTCTGTAGTTTTTATCCAGGGATCTCTTTCTGGAGGGTTATATTGGAAAGGTTATATTGTTATTTTGTTCTAGTAGATTTCGGTAGTTTTCCCTTATAATTTGCTGCATGATGTTTTCCATGTTCTTTTGTTGGTCCATGCTTTCTGGTAGACCAATGATTCTTTCATTATTTCTTCTGGATCAATTTGTCAGGTTATTCTTTTTCCCTAGAAGGTACTTTTTATTTTGTTTGATGGAATCATGTAGTCTTATAGATTCAATGATTTGTAATTGTTCAATTTTAAATTTTATGATTTTTTTTTCTTCAATTAACTTCTGGGTTTCCTTTCCAGTTGGTTGTTTTGACTTTTAATGGAGTTGTTTTCTTTGGTTAAATTTTCATAATTTTCCTGCATGACTTTAATATCTCTTTTCTATTTTTCTGCTTCCTCTCTTCTTTGATGTTTTAAATTGTTCATTAAGCTCTACAATAAGATTTTGTACTTGAATCCTGCTTATAGAGTGTTTTGGTACTTCCCCGTGAGTGATTTTTCACTGTTTTCTTCTTCAGACATAGCATTGTTGTCATCTTTGTCTGTAAAGTAGTTCTCTCAAGTGTGTGCTCTTTTAGATATTTTTTTGTTGTTGTTCCTCATTTTTGCTGTTTTAGTTCTGTTTCTGGGGTATATGGAGTATAAATAAAAGTCTTTATTTTGCCAAGGATGGAGTCAGATCCCTGGCTCATCGTTGGCCAAGATTTTGATTACAACACTCCAGGCCTTGTCTTTGCAAAGTTTTTTTTTTCTTTTTTTTCCTCCTTTATAACCTGGTTCAGACTTGATAGAGGATTGTTCCCAACCCAGTTCTGCTTTTACTTCGATGACTTCAGACTTTGTTTAGGGCTGGGAAACACCTTGCTGGCTTTCTATCTGTCTACCAGGACCTCTGTTATTATTAAGCTGTTGTGGCCTGGATTACACTATGGCAGAAAGCCGCTTGCTTGGCCTTTCCCACACTCCTGCCTCCTGGAATTTATTTACCATTTTCCCCCAAAGAGACATACCTTCACTGAATATACTCCACAATGTCTACAGTTGAAAACTTCTTTAAATATTCTCTTTTTCTTGATGGGATCTGTAGTGTGAATATCGGGCTAGAGACTTCATTTATCTTTGGTAGGGAAAGACTCTAGGAACATGTTGGATTTGCATTGTCATCTTTGCATCACCCTGGAAGTCCTCCACTCCATAATTTTCTTTGTCTGCTTTACTTCTTCCTGGTTTATGTAACAGCACCACAGTGGTGGCATAAAGGGAGTTTGACAGAACTCCATCCTCTCCTATTTTTAAATAGTTTATGTAGAATAGGAATTAATTGTTCCTTAAATAGTTGGTAGAGTTCAATTGTAAAATTTATCTAGTCCTGGAGACTTTTTCGTAGAAAGTTTTCAGAAATGGGGTTCTGTTAATCTGGGCAGTTTGTATTTTTGTAAATATTCCTCTATTTTACTTAGGTTATTCAATTTATTGGCATGCAGTTGGCAAACTAGCTCCCAATAATTTTTTTTAAATTCCTTGTCATAGGTGGTTAGTTCACCCTACTCATTTTTGGTACTGGTAATTTGGTTATTCATCTTCTTTCTTTTTTTAAATCAGATTAACCAATGGTTTGTCTGTTTCATTTGTTTTTTTTTTTCATAAAACCAACTCTTAGTTTTTTATGAGGTCAATGGTTTTTCTTGCTTTCAATTTTATTAAGCTCTCCCTTGATTTTCAGAATTTTTAATTTGGTATTTAATTGGGGTTTTTATCTGATCTTTTTCAAGATTTTGTAGTTGCACACCCAATTCATTGATCTCCTTTTTTCTCTATTTTATTCTCTATTCTATTCTATTTTATTATTTATTTAGAGATATAAATTTTCCCCTAAAAACTGGCTTGACTGCATTCCATGAATTTTGGTATGATGACTCATCATTATCACCACTGCATTCATTTTTTAAAATTTCTCTTATGATTTTTCCTTCCTCATAAATTTTAAGCTGACTTCTGACCAAGATGGTGGAGAGAAGCCAGGCATTGTGCTAAGGTCTCTTGGCTTTCCTTCAGAGCTGATATGACTTAAGTCTCTTAATAGAAATTCGATCGACAAAAACTCAGAAAAAGAAACTTGGATAAGAACATCTCCCAACAAAGTCTGTCTCAAGGGATCAGTGAGCAGGGAGCCAGCTGAGGGATGGTGGGGTGAAGACTGAAGACCAATCTAAGAACAACTGCAGAGGCTTTGGCTCATTTAGCCATGGACAGGGGTGCTCCAGCTGGGCTGAAAGGGGAGTTCCAGCACAGAGATTTGCAGAATGTGGGTGGACATCGATCTGCTTGGCTTGGCCACTGTAGAGGACCAGGGCTTCATACATTCAGCAAATCTGCATTCCAGAACAAATAAAGTAACATCCCCCTCCAACCCAACCTCGACCCCCCAGATTCAGTCATGAGCAGCAGAACTCCTTCCAAAGAATAGGGAGATTGACTATCTAGCCCCAGGACCAAAACCACATTGTTCAACTATAACAATATGCAAGTGAGCCCCCTAATCCCACCATGTGTAGGGAATTGGCCTCAAATCAAGGTCACAGACACTCAAGTGAAAGCAAGCAGCTCTCCCTACTGGCTGGTGGACTTGGAGTTATTAAACCCAGTGAGTAAGGCTTCTAGGAATATCAGCACCAAAGGTCTGTGAACCAGCTCCTCCCCTAACACAAGATCTTAAGAAAATGGAGAAAAGCCACAGAGGAGGGGAAGGGGAATTCCATAGAACATTATCTTGAAGACAAAGATCCGGAGAGATATCTAGAACTTCTGAGGAGAATATGAATTGGTTTCCAACAGAGGAAGAATTCCTATAAGAAAGCAGAAAGAAGTTTAAAAATTAATTGGAGGGGTACCTAAGTGGCACAGTGGATGGAGCATGGGCCCTTGAGTCAGGAGAACCAGATTTGAAATCTGGCTCCAGACACTTAATAATTACCTAACTGTGTAAACTTGGGACAAGTCACTTAACCCCACTACCTTGCAAATAAACATAAAAGAAAAATCAAGTGCAAAAACTGGTAAAAAGATATTCCAGAGAAACTTAAAACTTTACAAAAGAAAATTAACATCTTGCAACAACTAAACAAATCCTTGACAGATACATTTAAACAAATGCAAAAAGAAAGCAATTCACTCAAAACCTCAATTGGGCAAATGGAAAACTCTTTCAAAAATAGGACTAATTGGAAAAGGAGTTACAAAACTAAATAAAGAAAATTCTTCTCTGAAGGAAAAGAATGGAATAGAAACTAATGACTTGATGAGACAAAAAGAATCTGTTAAACAAAACCAAAAAATTGAAAAAAAAATAGAAGAAAATATAAAATAACTCATTGGCAAATCTACTGAGCTTGAGAATAGATTCCAGGAGTGACAAATTGAGAATGATTGGGCTTCTTGAAAATATTGAAGGCAAAAACATCTAGACTCAATATTACAGGATTTAGTTATGGATAACTGACTTAATATCATGGAACAAGAGGGTAACATAGTTAGTGTAAGACTACATCAATCCCCTCCTGAAGGGGTCAAAGTGAAAACACAGAGGAATATTGTGCCCAAATTCCAGAACTATCAGATAAAAGAGAAAATCCTGCAAGTAAAAAAAAGAAACAATTTAGATATCAAGGAGCTGCAGTAAGGATTACACAGGACCTGGCTCCATAAAAATTAAGATAATTCCAAAGAGAAAGGGAGCTTGAAATGCAGCCAAGAATTCACTATCTGACAAAACTGAGCCTTCTCTTCCAGGAGAAAAGATGGACATTTAACATAATAGGAGACTTCGAACTTTTCCTGGAAAGAGCTAAAGACCAGAGCTAAATAGCAAATTTAGACTTCAAACTGGAGACTCAAGAGACACATGAAAAGGTAAAAAAGGGTAAAGGAAAAAACTGCTATCCACAGAGATGAAACTTGCTATATCCCCACCTGAGAGAAAGATTTTCATAACTGTTGAGAATTGTAACACCATTAGAATGAATATACTTAGCTAGAAGTAATTGTTACTCATGACTTATTGATGACTCTTATAGTATGCTTTACAAACAATAACTAAAAAGGGGGGAGCAGTAAGGAGATGGGAGGTTGAATAAGGTGAATCAGATTATACAAAGAGTTGCAAAGCACCTATTGCAATAGATGGGAAGAAGGGAGGAGGTGAGAACAGCCTGAATCTTATTCTCATCATATTTGGCTCAAAGTTAACATACACACACTCAGTGAAGTTAACAAAGTTAACTTACCTTTCAAGGATTAAAAGGCGAAAGGGGAGGAAGAAAAGTGGAAATAACAGAAGGAATGGAAAGAAGAGGGGACAAAGAGAAAGGGAGAAGAATGGGGAGCGTTGTTGAATATAAGGGGTCAGACACACTGTAGAAGATGGTAATCAGAAAGAAAATCTTGGGGAATTTGGATAAAGTGAAAAAAGGGGAAAAATACAAAATACAAAAAATACAAAAAAGTAAAATAGCATGGAAGTCAATAAAGAGTTAGTAATTATAACTTTGAATATGAGTGAATATGAGTAAGTGAATGGCAGAGTGAATTAAAAACAAGAATCCTACAATATGCTGCCTACAAGAAACTCATCTGAAGCAGAGAGATACATATAGAGTAAAAGTAAAGGTTGGAGCCAAACATATTCTGCCTCAGCTCAAGTGAAAAAAGCTAGGGTAGCAATTCTTTTCACAGACAAAGCAGCTGCAAAAATAGATCTACTGAAAAAAGATAAGCAAGGGAACTATATCCTCCTAAAAGGTACCGTAGACCAAGAAGCAATTTCAGTGCTAAATATGTATTCACCAAGTGGAATAGCATCCATATTCTTAGAGGAGAAGCTGAATGAATTATAGGAAGACTTAGACAGCAAAACTCTATTGGTGTTGAGACCTCAACTCATGTTCTCATATTTAGCTAAATATAAACAAGAAGCTAAAAATTAGCTAAAAATAATTAAAAATTAGCTAAAAATAAACAAGAAGGCAGTTAAGGAGGCAAACAGAATATTAGAAAACCTAGACATGAAAGAACTTTGGAAAAAATTGAATGGGGATAAAGAAGAATACACACACACACACACACACACACACACACACACACACACACATATATATGTATATTTCTTCAGTACATGGCACTTACAAAAAATATTGAACATGCAGTTGGACATACAAACCTTATAATCAAAAGCTGAAAGGTAAAAATAGTGAATACCTCTTTTTCAGATCAAAATGCAATAAAATTCATATGAAATAATGGGTCATGGAGAGAGAGAGAGAGAGAGAGAGAGAGAGAGAGAGAGAGAGAGCGCGAGTGAGCTATAACTAATTATAAAATAAATATCCTCATTTTACAGAATGAGTGGATCAGACAACAAATTATAGAAAGATTTAATGATTTCATCCTAGATAATGACAATAACGAGACAACATGCCAAAACTTATGGGATACAGCCAAGCCAATTTTCTGGGGATATATCTTTAAATGCTTGCATGAATAAATTAGGGAAAGAGGAAATCAATGAACTAAAACTTCAACTAAAAAATAGCAAAAGGACAAAAAATTTAAAACCTCTAATTATTTATTAAATTAGAAATTCTAAAAAATAAATTAGAAATTAATAAAATTGAAAAAAGGAAAACGATTGAACCAATAAATAAAACCAAGAGTTGGTTTTATAAAAAAGAATAAAATTGATAGACTTTTGGTTAATTTGATTTTTTAGGTTTTTTTCAAGCCAATGGGGTTAAGTGGCTTTCCCAAGGCCACATAGCTAGGTAATTATTAAGTGTCTGAGGCTGGATTTGAACTCAGGTACTCCTTACTCTAGGGCTGGTACTTTATCCACTGCACCACCTAGCCACCCTGGTCAATTTGATTTGAAAATAAAAGAAGAAAACCAAATTGCTATTATGAATGAGTGAAATGAAAAAGGTGAACTCACTAGCAATGAGGAGGAAATTAAAATAATAATTAAGAATTATTTTGCCCAATTGTGTGCCAAAAAAGTTTTATAATCTAAGAGAAATGGTTGAATAATTATTAAAAATACAAGTTTCCTAGGTTAAATGGAGAGGAAATTAAATACCTAAATAACCCTATTTTAGAAAAAGAAATTCAACAAGTCATTATTGAGCTCCCTAAGAAAAAATCTCCAGGTCCAGATTGATTCACAAGTGAATTCTATCAAGCATTTAAGGAATTATTGCTTCCAATTCTACATATGCTCTCTGGAGAAATAGGTGAAGACAGAACTCTGCCTAACTCTTTCTATGACACCAATATGGTGCTGATACCTAAACCAGGTAGAGTCAAAACAGAGAAAGAAAATTATAGACTTAATTCCCTAATGAATATAGATGCAAAAATCATAAAAAACATTCTTAGCAAAACAACTGCACCAAGTTATCACAAAAATAATGCAGTATGACCAGGCAGGATTTATCTCAGGAATGCAGGGTTGGTTCAATATTAGGAAAACTGTTAGTATAGTTTTCTATATCAATAACAAACCTATCAAAAACCATAGGATTAGCTATCAACAGATGCTAAAAAAGATTTTGTAAAACACAGCCCCCATTCCTAATAAAAACACTAGAGAACATAGGAATAAATGGATTGTTGCTTAAAATGATTAGCAGTATCCATCAGAAAATATCAACAAGTATTATATCCAATGGGGATTAGCTAGAGGTATTCACAATAAGATCAGGGGTGAAGCAAGGCTTCTTGTTATCACCACTACTATTCAACATTTTGTTAGAAATGTTAGATTCAGCAATATGGAAGAAAAAAGAAATTGAAGGAATTAGAATTGGGAAGGAACAAAACTATTATTATTTCCCAATGACATGATGGTATACCTGGAAAATCCTAAAAAATCATCTAAAAACTACTAGAAACAATTAGGAACCTTAGCAAAGTTGTAGGATATAAAATAAACTCTCATAAATACATTTCTACATATCACTAGCAAGAAACAGCAGCAAGAGCTAGAAAGAGAAATCCCATTTAAAGTAATTTCAGACTGTATAAAATATCTGGGAGTCTACCTGCCAAGGCAGACTCAGAAAGTCTATGAAAACAACTATAAAACAATACCCACACAAATAAAATAATATTTAAATACATGAGAAAATATCAACTACTTATGGATAGACTGAGCTTATATAATAAAAATGATAATTCTACCTAAATAAATTGCATATTTAGTGCCTTACCCACCATAATTAAAAAAAAAAACTACTGTAGTGAGGAAAAAAATTGCAAGTAAATTCATTTGGAGAAATAAAATATCAAAGATAACCAGATTAATAGGGAAAAGTGCAAAAAAAGAGGCTTAGCCCTACTAAAACTTAAATTATATCATAAATCATCAGTCATCAAAATTGCCTGGTATTGACTAAAATAATAATGGTGGATCAGTGGAATGGACTGGTTACAAATGAGTTAGGAGAAAATTATTATAGTAATCTCCTGTTTGATGAACCAAAAGAGTCCAGCTTCTGGGATAAAAACTCTCTCTTTTGATTAAAAAAAATGTTTGAGAAAATTGGAAGTTAGTGCTACAGAAAGTCAGATTAGACCAACACCTCATACATTATCCCAAGATAAGATGAATATTTAGACATAAAAGACAATATTATAAACAAACTAAGAGATCAAGAAATAGTTTGTCTATCAGATCTATGGAAAGGGAAGCACTTTATGTCTAAGGAAGAGATGGAGAATATCATTAAAAACAAACTAGCATAGGTGGCTAGGTGACGCAATGGATAGAGCACTGGCCCTGGATTCAGGAGTACCTGAGTTCAAAAATAGCCTCAGATGCTTAATAATTACCTAGCTGTGTAGCCTTAGGAAAGCCATTTAACCCTATTTGCCTTGCCAAAAAAACCCCTAAAAAAACCAAACAAGCTCATTTTGATTACATTAAAATTAAATTTTTTTCCAGACAAAATCACTGTGAGCAAGATAAAAAGAAATGTAGTAAATTAGAAAACAATTTTTACAACTAGTATTTCTGACAAAGAACTCATTACTAAAATATACAGAGAACTGAGTCAAATTTATAAAAAAAAATCCCAATTGACAAATGGTTAAAGGATCTCCAGAGACAATTTACAGATGAGGAAATCAAAGTTATCCATAGTCATATGAAAAGTTGCTCTAAATCATTATTGATTAGAGAACTGCAAATTAAAGCATCTCTGAGCTACCACTTCACACCACTCAGACAGGCCAATATGACCAGAAAGGACAATGATCAATATTGGAAGGGATGTGGGAAAACTGGGTCACTAATACATTGTTGGTGGAACTGTGAACTCATCCTTTCTGGAGAGCAATTTGGAATTATGCCCAAAGGGCAACAAAAATGTGCATATCTTTGATCCAGCAATACCGCTACTGGGTCTATACCCTGAAGAGATTATGAAAAAGGGTAAAACCATCACTTGCACAAAAATATTCATAGCAGCCCTGTTTGTGGTGGCAAAAATTTGGAATTTAAGTGAAGATCCTTCAATTGGGGAATGGCTTAACAAACTGTGGTATACGTATGTCATGGAACACTATTGTTTTATTAGAAAACAGGAGGGATGGGAATTCATGGAAACCTGGGAGGATTTGCATGAACTGATGCTGAGTGATATAAGCAGAACCAGTAAATTATTGTACACCCTAACAACAACTTGGGTTTGATGATTAAACCTGATGGACTTGTTCATTCTTCAGTATAACAATGGATGGACTTGTTCATTCCATCAGTATAACAATCAGGGTCAATTTAGGGCTTTCTGTGAAGGAGAATACGATCTGTATCCAGATAAAGGATTGTGGTATTTGGAAAAAAATCAAACAGTATTACCTTTAATTTAAATAAAAGATATCTTATTATGCAATTTTACTATATCTTATACTTTATTTTTCTTCCTTCAGGATATGATTTCTCTCTCATCACATTCAACTGAGATCAATGTATACCATGGAAACATTGTAAAAACTAACAGAATGCTATTCTGTGGGGGGTGGGGGGATGGAAGTAAGAATGGGGGAAATGAAATAAAATCTTTCTAAATAGTAAAGTCAAATGGGAAAGTGGGGAGGAACGTGAGAAAAGGAAAGAGAAAATTATACATGAATAGAGATAGCATGGAGGGAAATACAGAATTAGTAATCTTAACTAAAACTGCGAATGGGATGAATTATCCTTCCATAAAATGGAAACAGATAGCAGAAAGGAATAAAAAACAGAATCCTACAATATGTTGCTTACAAGAAACACATTTGAAGATGAGATATATACACAAGTTAAAGGTAAAATATTGGAGCAAAAGTTATTATTCCCTCAGCAGCAGTAAAAAAAAAAATCTGGGGTAATGATCCAAATCTCAGATAAAGTAAAAAATAAAATGAATGTCAATAAAAAGGATAAGGAAGGAAACTACATCTTCTTTCAAGGTAATGAACCCATAACATTACTAAACATGTATGCACCTAGTGGTATAGCATCCAAGTTCTTAGAGAAAAAAACCCAAGTGATTTATAAGGAGACATAGACAGCAAAACTTTAATAGTGTGAGACCTCAATCTCCCTCTCTCAGAACTAGATAAATCTAACAACAAATTAAACAAACAGAAAGTTAAGAACGTGAACTAAATCTTAGATATGATAGACCCCTGGAGAAAACTTAATGGGGACAAAAACAAATATACCTTTTTCTTGGCAGTACCATGGTACTTACACCAAAATTTGCCAAGACAAACACATTATAGTCAAATGCAGAAAGGCAGAAATAATGAATATATACTTATCAGTAAATGAAACAATGAAAAATTACAGATTATAAAGTCAGGGAAAGATAAACTAAGAATGAATTGGAGATTTAAAAACTTTGTTTTAGATAATGGGTGGAACAAGCAATAAATAATATAAATAATCAATAATTATATCCATAAACTTAAAATAATGAGACATCATCCAAAAATTCATGGGATGTAGCCAAGACAGTTTTGAGGGGAAAATTTATATCACTAAATGCAAGTAAAGAAGTTAGAAAAATAACAAATTCAAAATCCCCAATTAAATACCAAACTAGAAATTCTTAAAGTCAATGAAAAAATTAATAAAATTGAAAGAAAGAAAACCATTGATCTCATGAATAAAAGTTAAGATTTGGTTTCATGAAAAAGCCAATAAAATAAATAAAACTTTGCTAAATCTGATTAAAATAAAAGCAGCAAGATAACCAAATGAACACTATCAAAAATGAAAAGGGTGAACTAACCACCAAATGAAGAGGAAATTAAAGAGATAAGTAGGAGCTATTTTGCCATATGTATTCCAATAAATTGAATAACCAGAGTGATATTGATGAATATTTCCAAAAATAGAAACTGCCTAAGATTAACAGAAGAAGGAAATTACCTAAATAACTCTTTCAGAAAAAAGAAATGGAAGAAACCATCAATAAGCTTCCTATGAAAAACTCTCCATGTCTAGATGAATTTACAAGTGAATTCTAGCAAAAATTTAAGGAACAATTAATTCCTATTCTACATAAACTATTTTAAAAATAGGAGAGGAAGTAGTTCTGCTAAACTTCTTTTATGATAGCAACGTGGTAGTGATATCTAAACCAGAAGATCCAAAACAGACAAAGAAAATTATAGACCAATCTCCTTAATGAATATTGATGCAAAAATTTTAAATAAAAATTTTACCAATGAGACTACAGGAAGTTATTATTAGGATAATACCCCAAGATCAGCTTGATTTATGTCAGGCAGCAAAGATAGTTCAACAATATTAAACACATAAATAGTAAAAAACAAACAAAATCATATGTTTTATCTGAATAGATGCTAAAAAAGCCTTTGATAAAATGCAACATCCATTTCTATTAAAAACCCTAGAAAGTTTAGAAATAAATGGAGTTTTCCTTAAAATAATAAATAATCTCTATCTAAAACATCAAGAAATATAATAGGTAATGTGATTGAACTAATGGAATTTCCCAAAAAAAATCAGTGATGCCAATTATCATCATTACTATTCAATATAAGTATTGAAAATGTTAGTACTAGCAATAAGACAAGAAAAAGGAATTGAAGGAATCAGAATTGGCAATGAGGAGGCAAAACATTCATTCTTTACTGATGATATGATGGTATACCTAGAGAACCCAAGAAAAACATTTAAAAAACTGCTTGAAACAATTAACAAATTCAGCAAAATAGCTGGTTATAAAATAAACCCACATAAATCATCAGCATTTCTAGATAAAAACAATAAACCCTGGGGTGGTTAGGTGGTGCAGTGGATAGAGCACCGGCCCTTGAGTCAGGAATCCCTGCTTTCAAATCTGGCCTCAGACTCTTAATAATTACCTAGCTGTGCAGCCTTCATCAAGTTACTTAACCCCATTTGCCTTTAAAAATCCTAAAAAACCCCCCACCATATCTCACACCCTATACCAAAATAACATCAAAATGGGTACAGGTTTTAGATATAAATAGTGATAGCATAGATAATTTAATAGACAAGTTTTATGACCAAACAACAATTAGAACATATCATAAACTGCAAAATGAATGATTTTGACTATATTAAATTAAAAAGGTTTTGCACTAATAAAATCAATGCTGCTAAAATTAGAAGGAAAGTAAAAAAAAAACCTGAAAACACTCTTCATAACTAGGAGTTCTGATAAAGGACACATTTCTAAAATATATAGAGAATTGCATCAAATTCAAAGGGTTTCAGGTCATTTCCCAATTGATAATGTTGAAAGGATACGAATAGAAAGTTTTCAAAGGAAGAAATAAGCTATTCTATAATCATATGAAAAAATGCTCCAAATCATTCTTTTTTAGGTTTTTGCAAGGCAAACAGGGTTATTGGCTTGCCCAAGGCCACATAGATAGGTAATTATTAAGTGTCTGAGACCGGATTTTAACCCAGGGACTCCTGACTCCAAGGCTGGTGCTTTATCCACTAGCTGCCCCCTCCAAATCATTATTGATTAGAGAAATGAAAATTAAACCTACAATGAGGTATCATGTCAAACCTGTTAGACTGACCAAGATTAGCAAAAGGGAAAATCAATGTTGGTTAGGTTGTAGGAGGAATGGCACATTGATGCATTGCTGGTGGAGTTGTGAATGGATCCAACCTTTCTAGAGAGTAAAAAGGAACTATGCACAAACAGCAATAAAACTGTTCATACCCTTTGACACAGCAATCCTATTCCCAGTCTATATCCAGAAGAAATTATAAAAAAACTTAAAAGTCCTACCTGTACTGAAATATTCAAAGCTGCTGTTTTTGTAGAGGCAGAGAAATAGAAATTTAGGGGATGCCCCACATTTGGGGAGTAATTTATGATACATGAACACTATGGAATACTATTGTTCTGTAAGAAACCATAAATGGTCAGACTCTAGAGAAGCATGGAATAAACTACAGCATCTGATGCTTAGTGAAGGGAGGAGAACCAAAAGACCAGTGTACACATTAACAATAACATTGTGAGATTGTCAACCTTAAATGAAGCAGTCCTCTCAGCAGTTTAGAGAGCTAGGATAACCATTTTAGACTGGCTTTGTACAATGTTATCCTCATCCAGAGGAAGAAAAACAAAACCAAAATAAATCCCTCCAAAAAGAGAGAAAAACCAAACTTTCAGAATCTCATGAACACATTATAAAAAATGTCTTTTATGCATCTCTTTCTCTTATTAGTAATTTCTCATAAAGAAAATAACTGTTCTGTAATCATGTTTATTAAAAATATGTATGTACAATGCTAACCTGACTGTTGACTCTTAAGGGAAAGCAGATAGAAAGGGAGGTTGGAAGCAAATTTTGTAACTTAAAATATACATATTCACATGGAAATAAACAAACAAACAAATAAATAGATTTCAAGAAAAAGAAAAAAAAGGAAAAGCAAAGACAGAAGTTAATAAGGTCATTCCCCAAATTGATAAATGGAAAAAGGATATGAACAGATAGTTTTCAAATAAATAAATTAAAGCTATATGTAACCATATAAAAAAATTCTCCAAATCATTACTCTGTCTTCATTCTACCTTGCATAATACATAGGTTTCAACTCTCATGGACAAATATCTCAGGTTATATCTCCTCACCCTGCCTCCTTGACAGGGTTTATGCTCTCTGCCCTGGACATGTATAAGATTCAATTCCCCTGAATCCTGGTGACAGATCTTTTAGAAAATGTTCTACTCTGCTCTTTTGTGGGTTCTGTTGCTCCAAAATCTGTTAAGAGTTCTGATTCTGGGAGGCTAGGTGGCACAATGGATAAAGCACCGGCCCTAGAGTCAGGAGTACTTGGGTTCAAATCTGGTCTCAGACACTTAATAATTACCTAGCTGTGTGGCCTTGGGAAAGCCACTTAACCCCATTTGCCTTGCAAAAAACCTAAAAAAAATAAAGATAAAAATAAAAAATAAAGAGTTCTGATTCTTAGACTATGGGAGAAGATGGCAGAGAGAAGACACATACTGAGCTAAGGTCTCCTTGTTTCACCTCAAAAATAATATGACCCTGCAACAGCCCCTTACCCCTTCCAGGCTTAGGGAGAGTGCCTCAAATCAAGGCCACACAGACTCCAAAGAAAGCAACAAGCACTCCCTCCTGAGCGGCCCAGTTAGATTTTCTAAGCCAAGTGAGCAAAGCTCTAGGGATTTCAAAACAAAACCTCTGTAATCCCCCCTCCCCCAACACCAGATCCTAGGAAAATGAAGAAAGGTCATCAGATAGGTAGATCCATAGAAAACTACAAGAAAGTAAAGACCCTGACTCAGAGAGATCTGGAACTTCTGATGAGAAAATAAATTGGTCTCCAGTCCAAAAAAGACTTCCTAGAAGAAAAACAGAAAGAATTTAAATATCAGTTGGAAAAGCTGGTAAAAAGAAACTCAACAGAAAATTAATATCTTGCAAGAGAAAATTAACATCTTGCAACAAGAAAAAAATTCTTGGAAAATACAATTGGAAAAATAAAAAAAGAAAATAATTCCTTCAAATTCTCAATTATGCAAATTCAAAAAGAAAATAATTCTCTCAAAACTACACTTGGGAAAATAGAAAATTCCTTCAAACACAGAATTGACCAATTGGGAAAGAACTTGCAAAAGATAAATGAAGAAAATTCTTCTCTAAAAGACAGAAACTGTAGAAACTAATGCCTTCAGGAGACAGGAAAAATCTGTTAAACAAAACTAAAAAATCAAAAAGTAGAAGAAAATATAAAATACTTCATTGGCAATACCACTGACTACAAGATTAGAACCAGGAGAGCCAACCTCAGAATCTTCGTGCTTCCTGGAAACATTGAAGAGATAAAAGCCTGGACTTAATATTGCAGGTTTTAGTGATGGAAAACTGCCCTGATATCATGGAACCAGAGGGCAAAATTGGTATTGAAAGAATACATCAATCCCCTCTGGAAAAGGATGCTAATGAAAACACCAAGGAATATTGTAGCCAAATTCTAGAACTATCAGATAAAAGAGAAAATACTGCAACCAGTCATAAAGAAACAATTTACATACCACTGAGACACAGCAAGCATCACATAGGACCTGGCTACATCAACATTAAGGAGTATAAGGGCCTGGAATGGGATATTCCAAAGAGCAAGGGAGCTTGCCAAGAGTCCACTGCCTGGAAAAACTGAGCCTTCTCTTTCAGGGGAAAAGATGGATTTACAAAAATAGGAAAGTTCCAATTCTTCCTGATGAAAAGATCAGAGCTAAAAATAAAGTTTGGACATCAAACAGGAGATTCAAGAGACACATGAAAAGGTAAAGAAAAAAGGGTAAAAAATAAAAGACCTGATGTCCAATAAGATGAAACTGGCTACATCTCCACCTGGGAGAAAGATTATCATAAATCTTGAGAATTTTAACTCTAATAGAGAGAATATAGTTAGTCAGAAGTGATGGACACTCATGACTTATCAATGACTCTGATAGAATGATTTAAAAACAATCTCCTTAAAAAGGAGTGACAGTAAAGAGATGGGAGGATGGAGGAGATGGAATGGGGTGAATCACATGTATAAATTGATATAAAGCGCATATTGCAATAGAGGGGAAGAAAGGAGGACTTGAGAACTGCCTGAATATTATTCTCATCAGCTTAGGCCTAAGGTAGCATACACACTCTCAGTTAATTTAAAAAACTTATCTTACCTTTTAAGTATTAAAGGGGGAAAGGGGGAGGGGGGAGTAAATGAAGAACAAACAGAAGGAACAAGATGCAAAGTAAAAGGGAAAAGAAAAGGGAGGGTAATTGGATACAAGGGGAAAAATACAATAAAGTTGGTGATATTCAAAAACACAATACTGAGGTATATGGATAAAGGGAAGAAAGGGGAAAATAAAAATAGGGGGATGATAGCATGGAGGACAACTAAGAGTTAATAATTATAACTTTGAATGTGAATAGGATGAACTCTCCCATAAAATGGAAGTGAATAGCAGACTGGATTAAAACCAGAATCCAACAATATGCTGCTTACAAGAAACTCATTTGAAGCAGAGAGATACATACAGAGTAAAAGTAAAAGGTAGAAGCAAAATATATTTTGCTTCAGCTGAAGTGAAAAAAAGCAGGAATAGCAAACCTTATCTCAGACAAAGTAGCTGCAAAATCTGATAGTGTTAAAGAAGATAAGGAAGGAAACTATATTCTCCTAAAAGGTACCATAGACAATAAAGTAATTTCAATACTAAATATGTATGCATCAAATGGTATAGCATCCAGACTTTTAAAGGAGTAGTTTAATGAGTTATAGGATGACAAAGAAAGCCAAACTCTACTGGTGAGAGACCTCAACCTCCCACTCTGAGATGCATGTAAAGCTAAACATAAAATAAATAAGAAAGAAGTAAATAGAATCTTAGAAAACCTAGACATGATATAATGTTGAAGAAATTAGAATGGGATAGAAAGGAATATACTTTTTTTCCTGCAGCACATGGCACACAAAAATTGACCACACACTAGGGCATAAAACCCTAATAATCAAAGTACAGGAAGGCAGAAATAGTGACTACATCCTTCTCAGATTGTAATGCTAGAAAAATCACATGTAATAATGGGGAAGAGAGACATAGAACTAGAATTGATTGGAAGCTAAATAATGTCATTTTAAAGAAAGAGTGGATCAAACAACAAAATATGGAAAGAATTAATGATTTCATCCTAGATAATGACAATAACAAGAAAACATAAAAAAAAAATTTCTGGGATACAGCCAAGGCAGTTGCAAGGAGATATATTATGTCTTTAAATGGTTACATTAATAAATTGGAGGAAAAAGGGAATCAATGAACTTAACATGCAATTAAAATTTAGAGAAAGAACAAATTAAAAATACCTCAAATAAATACAAAATTAGAAATTCTAAAAATTAAAGCAGAAATTAAGAAAATTGAAAGCATGAAAATGATTGAATTAATAAATAAAACCAAGAGTTAGTTTCATGAACAAAAACATTAAAACTGATAAATCTCTGGTTAATTTGATTTTAAAAAAAGAAAGTACGGGGCGGCTAGGTGACGTAGTGGATAAAGCACCGGCCCTGGAGTCAGGAGTACCTGGGTTCAAATCCGGTCTTAGACACTTAATAATTACCTAGCTGTGCGGCCTTGGGCAAGCCACTTAACCTTGTTTGCCTTACAAAAAAAAAACAACCTAAAAAAATAGAAAGTAGAAAACCAAATTACCAGTATCATAGATTAAAAAGCTGAAATCAACCACCAATGAGGAAGAAATTAAATCGATAATTCAGAGCTACTTTGGACAACTTAAGAGAAATGAATGAATATTATCAAAAATATTGTAGCTGCCAAGTTTAAATGAATAGGAAATGAAACACTTAAAAAACCCTATCAGAAAAAAAGAATTCAAGTAACCTTTATTGAACTCCCTAAGAAATAATCTCCAGGGCCTTGTGGATTCACAAGTGAATTCTATTAAACATTAAATAACAATTGGTTTTACTTGGATATATATTCTTTGGCAAAATAGGTGAGGATGGAACTCTGCCTAATTCTTTCTCTGTCACCAATGTGGTGCTGATACCTAAACCAGGGAGAGTCAAAAGAGAGAAAGAAAATTATAGACCTATCTCCATAATGAATATAGATAAAAAAAATTTATCATAAAATCTTAACAAAGCAATTACAGCAAGTTTTCACTAGGATAATACACTATGACCAAGCAGGATTTATCCCAGGAATGCAGGGTTAGCTCAACATTAGGAAAACTGTTTGTATAATTAGTTACATCAATAACAAATCTATCAGATTTGATTATCTCAATAGATGGTAAAATAGTCTTTGTCAAAATACAAGCACAAGAGAGTATAAGAATAAATGGAATATTCCTTAAAATAATAAGCAGTATCTATCTGAAACCATCAACAAGCATCATATGCAAGAGGATAAGCTAGAGATTTCAAATAAGATCAGGGGTTAAACAAGGATGCCAGCTATTACCACTACTATTCAATATTGTGTTAGAAATATTAGCTTCAGCAATAAGAGAGGAAAAAGAAATTGAAGGAATTTGAATTGGGAAGGAAGAAACAAAACTCACTTTTTCCAAATGACATCATGCTATACCTATATAACTCTAAAAATTGTATAAAAAAACTACTAGAAACAATTAAGTACTTTTTGGAAATTCACAAGGTATAAAATAAACCCTCATAAATCCACAGCATTTCTATATTTTACTACCAAGATAAAGTAGCAAGAGCTAGAAATAGAAATACCATTCAAAATGACTTAAGACAATATGAAATACTTAGGAGTCTACCTGCCAAGCCAGACATGGAAACTTTGAAAACAACTACAAAACACTTCTCTCACATATAAAATCATATTTAAATAACTGCCCAAAATTCAACTGCTCATGAATAGATCGAGCTAATATAATATAAATGACAATTCTGCCTATGGTAAACTGCTTATTTAGGGCCCTATCAATCAAAATTCAAAAAATAATTACTTTAATAAGTTAGAAAAAATTGTTAGCAAATTCATATGGAGAAATAAAGTCAAGAATTTCATGGAATTTAATGAAAAAAGTGAAAAAGATGGTGCCTTAGCCCTACCAGATCTAAAATTATATTATAAAAGCATCAGTTATCCTACTGTCTGGTTTTGGTTAAGATATAGAGTAGTGGATCAGTGTAATAGACTAGGTACAATAGAATTAAATGATTTTATTAATCTGCTGTTTGATAAACCCAAAGTGTCAAACTTTTGTAATAAAATGTCTCTTCAAAAAAACTTGTTGGGAAAATTGGAAGTTAGTATGTCAGAAACTTGGATTAGACCAACACCTCACACCCTATATCAAGAAAATATACAAATGGATATAGGCTTTAGAAAAAACAAGACTATAATATGAGCAATCTAGGAGATCAAGGAATAGTTTACCTGTCAGATCTAAGGAAAGGGAAGCAGTTTATGACTAAGGAAGAGAGGGACAACATCATTAAAAACAAACTAGATAATTTTGATTACACTAAATTAAAAAACTTTTGTACAGACAAAACCACTGTAAACAAGATCAAAAGAAATGTAGTAAATTGGGAAAAAATTTACAACTAGTATTTCTGACAAAGGACTCATTTCTAAAATAAATAGGAAACTGAGTCAAAATTTATTAAAAAAACAAACCATTCCCCAATTCACAAATGGTCAAAGAATATGCAGAGCTAATTTACAGCAATCGACAGTCATGAAAAATTGCTCTAAATCCTTACTTATTAGAAAAATACAAATTAAAGCATCTCTGAGGTACTACCTCACACATCAGACTGGCCAATATGACCAGAAAGTACAATGATTAGTTTTGGAAGGGATGTGGGATATCTGGGACACTAAGGCATTGTTGGTGGAGCTATGAACTCATCCAACCTTTCTGTAGACTAATTTGGAATTATGCCCAAAGGACAATAAAAATGTGCATACCCTTTGATCCAGCAATACCACTATGGGGTCTGTACCCTGAATAGATCTTGACATAGGGTAAAAAAATTATTTGTACAAAAGTATTCATAGCAGCTCTGTTTGTGGTGACAGAATTGGAAATTGTGTGAGTGATTGTCCATCTATTTGGGAATGGTTGAACAAATTCTGGCATATGTATATTCTGGAACACTTTTGTTTTATTAGAAACCAGGAGGGACCCAAAAATCAGAGAAGCCTGGGACTATTTGCATGAACTTATGCTGAGGGAGATGAGCAGAACCAGAAGAGCATTGTACACCACAACAGCAACATGGGGTTGATGATAAATCTTTATTAGATGTGCTCATTTCATAAGTGCAACAATAAGGGACAAATTTGGGGTATCTGCAATGAGAATACCATCTGTATCCAGAAAAAGAATTTTAGAGTTTGAATAAAGATCAAAGACCCTTTCCTTTAATTAAAACATTATTATCTCATTATATCATTTTGCTATCTCTTATTTTTTTCCTTATTAATTTGATTTCTCTCTCAACACATTCAATTTAGATCATTGTGTAACATGGAAACAATGTAAAGACTTACAGAGATGTGAGGTATGGGGGAGGGAAGTGAGATTAGGGGAAAATTGCAAAATTCAAAAATATATAAATATATTAAAAGATTAAAAAAAGAATATGTCATATATATATTCTCCCTGATAAACTACTTCCTACACATCTATCACTGAAAGTACTCCTACAATAAACCTTGCCAACCATTCTAGTTCTCTTTAGTTTTTCTTTTTCAGGCCCTACATTATTTACTGTATACCTTTTTACTGTAGTAATTAACTATATTCATGAGTCTGGAAGACATGAGATTGAATGTGATCCTGAGCAAGTCATTTAATCTTTATCTGCCTCTATTTCCTTATTTTTTTTTAATTTTCTTTTTTTAGGTTTTTTTTTTTTTTTTTTTTGCAAGGCAAATGGGGTTAAGTGGCTTGCCCAAAGCCACACAGCTAGGTAATTATTAGGTGTCTGAGACCGGATTTAAACCCAGGTACTCCAGACTCCAATGCCAGTGCTTTATCCACTAAGCCACTTAGCTGCCCCCATTTCCTTAATTTTAAAATCAATATAATAGCAATAATTACACTTATCACCTATAGTTTTTATGAGGTTCATATGAAACAATATTTGTAAAGTGTTTTGTAAAATCTAAAGTGCTATATAAATGTTATCTGTTCCTTTTTTTCCTTTGGAACATGTTATATAAGGAGCCATGTGTAATTATAGTTATTGTTCTTTTCAAAAGTTAGGAATGAGCGATTCATTGGGTTGAAGTATTGTTCCTTTCTTTTATCCATTCCCTTAAAGAGAATAGAGGAGGAAGGAGAAATCTATCTATCCAGCTATCTGCTTAGCTAAACCCCAACTTAAGTCATAACTCACAACTAAAAAATTTTATATGTACATATGTACAACCAGTAATTTCACAATTAAATTAATTTTAATTCAATTAGATATATAGTTCAACAAATATTACAGTTTCATTTGCATTTTCAATTTTACTACTGTTGTTGTCCCAAAGCAGGAAAAGTTGGTTCCTGATGAACAAAAATTTATTAAATCTGTTCCTGTGAGAAGAGTAGGGCTTCTTTGACAATGACTCTTTGCATTTAACTAACTCTAAAGCTTGTATTTCACTCCAATGTAGTTTTTTATATACATATGGAAAAACAAAGACATTTAAAACAGAAGATAAGGGAAGAGGGGGAAAAAAAACTTTATTTTAACAAGTGGTTCTGTCCCTTGACTGTGCCTGTGTGATACTTTCATCGTCATTGTTTCCTTTCTCTATTTTCTTCTCAATATCTTCTAAATTCCAAAAAAAAATTATTGTACTTCTAATAAATCCTATAATAATTGTAAATTATATCAGAAAATATAGGAGAAATTTAAAATGAAGGCCTTTTGGGGGAAAAAGGGTAAATTTTTATGTTTTGCAAAAGCAAATTTCAACATTTACTTCTAAAACCTTGAGTTCCAATTCTCTCCTCCCCCCCCCACCAGCCCCATAGAGAAAGGAAATTACTTGGTTTGTTAAACATGTGTAGCCATGAAAAACAATACTATAATAGCAATATTGTAAAAAATAAACAAATCCCCTCCCCAAAGAAAGAACCCTCATAAAATATAAAATGAGGGGGACAAATATGCTTCAGTATATATTCAGACACCATCAGCTATGTATTTGGGATAGATAACATTCTTTATCATAAGTCCTTCAGAGAAATTTCTTCACAATATTTTTCCCTCAGGTGCTATTACTAGGTATTAGTCCCCTCCATCCTATTCTCCTCCAAACCTATATACCATTCCAAATATACCAAATAATATAGTTATTCTCTCTCTCTCCTTTAACCTTGTCCCTCCTCAAAAATGGGTTTAATCTGATTATACTATGTGCTTCCCTCTCTTTTATTACCTGCACCCCCATCTCTCCCTGTACCCTGATATCTATCTCCCAACCCTTTACTCCTATTTTTTTCCTCCAGGGTAAGATAGAATTCTATACTCAATTGAGTATATATATATATATATATATATATATATATATATATATATATATATATATATATTTATATCCTTCCACCCTCCCTTCCCACTCCCTCCTCTCAGCAATGAACAGTCAGATTAACAGTGTACATATATTTTTTTGATGAACATGTTTACAGATTAAGCGCTTTTGGTATGAACTATTAGGATTAAATGAATGAAACTAATAAGAGATCATCTTTATAAAGTGTTCATCAGATTCTGAAGGGTTGTTGTTTGTTGTTTTGTTTTGATTTATTTTCTTCCTCTAGATGAGGAAAACATTTTCCGTAGCCATTTTGACATGCTTGTCTCAGCTCTCTGAACTGCTGAGAGGAACTTTTCCATCAAGGTTGTTTATCTCATAAGGTTTTTCTTAATGTGTAAATTGTTCTCTTGGTTCTACTCCCTTCTCTCAGCATCTGATCCTGTGAATCATTCCATACTTCTCTAGAGTCCAACCATTTATGCTTTTTTTTAGGTTTTTGCAAGGCAAATGCGGGCTAAGTGGCTTGCTCAAGGCCACACAGCTAGGTAATTATTAAGTGTCCTAGGCCAGATTTGAACTCAGGTACTCCTGTCTCCAGGGTCAGTGCTCTATCCACTGTGCCACCTAGATGCCCCCATTTATGCTTTCTTATAGAACAATAATGTTCCATAGAAATTAAGTGTTCCTTAAATATTTGGTAGAATTCATTTGAAAATTTATCTGGACCTGGAGGCTTTTTTAAAGGGAGTTTATTGATAATTTCTTCAATTTTTTTCTGAAATTTTGTAATTTAATTATTTTGTATCCTCTTCTATTAATCTAGGCAGTTTATATTTTTGTAATTCCATTTCACTCAGGTTATAAAATTCATTGACATAACAGTTTAGAAAACTAGGTCTGAATTATCTCTTTAATTTCTTCCACGTTGGTGGTTGGTTCACCTTTTTTGTTTTTGATACTGGTAATTTGAATTTTGTCTTTCTCTTTTTTAATCATATTAACAGAAGTTTGTCTAAAAGGTTGACTTTTTCATAAAAACCACCTTTTAGTTTTTTTATGAGATCAATGGTTTTCTTGCTTTCAATTTTATTAATCTCTCCCTTAATTTTCAGAATTTCTAATTTGGTATTTCATTTGGACATTTTAATTTCATTAGTTTTTTTCTAACTTTGTTTAAGTTGCACATTCAATTCATTAATCTTTTCTTTCTATATTCTATTTATATAGGCACTTAAAGATATAAAGTTTGCCTTCAAAACTGTCTTGCACGCATCTCATAAATTTTAGTATGATGTCTCATTTTTAGTATCGTTTTCTTGGATATTTTTATTGATTATTTCTACTATTTTCTGTTTAATCCACTCATTATTTAAAGATTGTTATTTAGTTTCCATGATACTTTATTGCATATAATTTTTATTGTATCATGGTCTGAGTAGTGTGTATCTATTTCTTCCTTTATGTGTTTGATTATAATGTGTTTAATGCCCAAAACATGGTCAGTTTTGTTGTAGGTATCATATACTGCTAAGAAGAATGTACATTTGTTTCTATTCCCGGTAAGTTTTCTACAGAGGTCTGTCATATCTAAGTTTTCTGAGATTTCATTCACCTTCTTAATTTCCTTTTTGTTTACTTTTTGTTGAGATTTGTCTAATTCTGAGAGAGTTTGAACCTCCCCATTATGAAATTTTTGCTGTTTATGTTTCCTTGTAATTCACTCAGCTTTTCCTCTAGGAATTTCGATGCTTTACTACTAAGTACATGTATGTTTAGTAGTGATATAACTTCAGTACCAATGTTGCATTTTAGGAAGATGTAGTTTCCTTCCTTATCTCTTTTATTGAGATTGATTTTTGCTTTTACTTTATCTGAGATCAGAATCACTACCCTGATTTTTTTACTTTAGCATAGGCATAATATATTTTGCTCCATCCTTTTACCTTTACCTTGTGTGTATGTTTCTGCTTCAAATGTTTTTTCTTTAAACATCATTTTGTAGGATTATGGATTTTAATCCATTCTCTTCTCCACTTCCTTTTTATGCAACAGTTCATCCCATTCACATTCACAATTAAGATTATTAATTCTCTATTTTACTCCATTTTCATTTTTCTCTTTCCTTTCCTCTTATTCCTCCTCATGAAAATTTTACTCCTTTTCTCCCTAACTTTTCTTTTAAAATTTACTTTTCAGTTTATTTTCATTTTTCCCTTCTCCTTCCTTTTTATCAGTCCCTTCTTCCCTTATTTTTCCGTTTCCCCAAACCTTCTCTTCCCTGTAGATTAGAATAGATTTTTAAACACAAGTGGGAATATATCTTATTTCCTCTCTGGCCTAAATTTGTTGAATAGAATTTATTCAGTGTTCCCATGCTCCCTTCTTTCCCTCTAAAATTATAGATCTTTGTACCTCTTCACCTGGTGTTATTTATCTATCAAGTACTATTAATCAGTTATCATCAACAACAGTTTGATCATTGATTTTCTTGATAAAATCATATTCTTATAAAAACATCATTATAGATTAATTGCTTGATTGCTTGATAAGCAACATTAGGTAAAATTACATCAAATGAAAATTATAATCATTTCTTACCTTAGCTCTTGTTTAAGTACCCTCCTAGTACATAAAATCCTCCTCATGTGCCAAAGTATCATCCAGTGACAAATCATTTCTTGAACTATTCAGCCAACAAATTTTAAAAGGTGAAATAATATGTATATATGAAACTTGAAAATTATAAAAATACAAACTAAAAGCAATCTGCATATTAATAATCAGGGAATATGATGGAAATTGATGATGACCCTATCATACCATTTACCCAAACTGACAAATTGAATTTTTCCCCAATTGTAATAACTTTATTTGATTGTAGAAATGCTGTTAAACATCATTTTCATTTATTCACTCATCTTTCAGTTTCTTATTTCTTTATTCAACAATGGTGAAATTGATAATCTTTACAGCAGGTAGAGAAATTTAAACAAATTCAATCAACTTAACTTTTACCCTTACAAAAAGACTTGAAAGACTGATGATAAAGCTATTATGCTTATTATCCTTCACATGGACCACATCAAAGGAGATCAGATATATCTTCCTATTGGTTATCATACCAATTTGACTAATAAGCCTACAGTTACCCCCTCCCCCAGCACTGATCCTCCAAGTTGTCCCCGGGGTGTAGGTCAGGAAACTGACCATGTTGCCATGAGCCACTGTTCCCAGGCACCCTGGGGCAGCCTCCAGGAGGCTGAAGTTTCTTCATTCTGG
The DNA here is from genome assembly GCF_037893015.1 of Macrotis lagotis. Lineage (NCBI taxonomy): Eukaryota > Metazoa > Chordata > Mammalia > Peramelemorphia > Peramelidae > Macrotis > Macrotis lagotis. The sequence goes on along the minus strand of NC_133663.1, from coordinate 172,931,136 downwards.
CAGGCCACCCCTCTAATCCTGTGGAGTGGAGCCTTTCCACTATTTTCCAGGTTACCTTGGTCTGGAGAATTGCCTCACTGGATCTTTCTGTGGGTTCTATCTCAAAAATTTAGGGTCATAATTTTAAGTTTTTTGAAATATTATGGAGGGAACATCTAGGAGAAGCTCTTCTCCTGTTGCCATCTTGTCTCCGCCACCCAGGAACAAGTTTTTTAATGAATTTATCAATATTGTCAATAGCATAGTTATTTGTACAAAATCACTGTATTTGTTCACTATGTGAATTTACTGCAAAAAAATTATATGAATATTTTCTCTTTTGTAATATTATTGTACCACTTAACCAAGACACTTAGTACTTACTAAAATCACTGAATATAACATTAATCAAAATTTAATTGAATAATACATCTTAATTATATAAAATGGATGCTACCAATATCATGAATGCTCTTCTTTCCTATGGATTAAATCATCCTATGATGCTATATATGGTGAAAAGAGGGTTGGAATAGTAGCTCAGTATTTGGGGGATTCCAAAAGAAAGTAGGGAGAAAAGAGGTATTAGACTGACCACTAAACTGAAGTTCTACAGAGTCATTGTGCTGACCTCATTGCTATATAACTATGAAACCTCAACAGTGTACTAGTGCCATGTCTGGAAACTGAATAGCTTCCATTTAAATTGTCTTAAGAAGATTCTTAAGATCAACTGGCAGGAGAAGGTACCAGACACTGAGGTCCTTTCTCGAGCTAAACTGCCAGGCATTCCAACATTTCTATAGAGTGCAACTAGACTTGCCAAAAAAACCCAAAAAACTATTGTATAGAGAACTCACACTGGGCAAGCACTCACAAGGAGTTCAGAAGAAGCAATTTCAAGACACCATGAAGGTCTCATTGAAGAGCTTTAGAACTGATTGTACAGCATGTGAGACAATGGCGCAGGACAGCTCAGTATGGTGTACCCTCATCAGTGAGGGTGCTGCACTCTATGAGGTAAGCAAAATACAACTAGCTCAAAGGAACAACACTTCTGTAAATTTAGAATACCCACCCCTGGTGTTCACATGGACCAAGCTTTGATAGAGCATTCTGAGCTCGTATTGATCTGATAAATCACAGTAGGACACACTCTAATTTGTATCAAGCATAGTGAAGTTATTTTGGTCTTCTTTGATAATAAAGGATAAGAACAAACCAACCAATCATATGGTGAAAGGAGGGTTGAGATAGTAATGAAGTCATTATCATAGTCTGAGAATCTTGTGGATTAGTTATCTTCACACACACACACACACACACACACACACACACACACACACACACACGGAGAGAGAAAAAGAAAAACATTCAAAAGCCAGGTAGCATCTCTAACAAACTATCTCTAAGAAAGTTTGACAATTATCTGACAAATATTTATTATTGGCTACAGGGATAATTGAGATAAAATTGTACAAAGTCCTTCTTACAGCGAACATAAAATAATCTCCAACTCATTTTTTCCTTTCAAATTTAGACATTTTGTTAAATCATGTGTATGCATATGTGCACCTACATGTAAAATTTAACTAAATGTTCACTTTTAATAGAAAATAAAAATTACTTCGATTATTTTGAATATACACATTGTGTTCAATCAAATTACTTTATTAAATATATATTATATTATATATTAATAAATAAATATTTTGATATAATATATTAGAATATATTAGAATATACCTCATTATTTGTTCTTATATATAATACACATGTATATCATATATGCATCACATATTCATCACATATATGTATATGTTTACATAAACGACAGCCTATTATGATCTTTTTTGTGTTTATATTACTGCATTTATCTCCAAATAATTCAATTTAGGGACTTGAAAGAAGTCTTGCAGAAGGACATTGTGTGAGTCTATCAAACATCTTTATTAATAAACTACTTTCTAAAATTGTTAACAATTGACACTGTAAAAAATCAATATAAATGATTTGATCTTTCTTATCTAAGAATCAGCAGTTTAAGTCATTAGCATGTGTAGAAATAAGAAAGCATTGAAACAAGTATAAAGTATTGTTGTTGTTGCTATTGTTCTTATATTTCCATACATAAAAGTTTAAGATTTATAGAGTTGTAAAAAGAAAAATTGTGCTGAGAACTGTGATGTGAGTGTTCACTTAAAGGAATTAATCTTGAAAAATACAAAATTGACTTACAGGCAAAAATCTGAGAAAGACAAAGGGGAAAATTAGAAAAAAGTGTAAGTCAAACCCCTCTATATACCTGGTTCTCTTCAGATTAAGTCCCTCTCCAAATAAAGATGCTAAAAACTTTAGTGCCTCTTAAGACTGTTCACTCTACCATATTTACGTCTTGGTGAATGAATAAATTTTAGAAGTCTGTCAAAGGAAGGCTTTCTTGTAAGGGTGGGTGATTACTTTTCTGTATTGATGTGACAAGGATTCTTATCCAGGTACATGTCGGAAGTTATTCCAACTTTGAAATTCTATTTTTCAGATCATTTTAGATCTTTAAATAATCAACTACAGTATTTTCATATGTTTTGGATGGGGCAGAAACTTTTGTTGTGTGTCTGTTTTGGGTTCACCCAAATACATTATCATTTTGAAGAAAATTGCATGAAAAATTGGGTTTGTGCAAGGGAGACCTCGCAAGGCAAGAAACAACTAAATAGTTAAAAGCAGTTTAATTTCTCTATTCATGTCTGGCATTAACTTGCTGTTCAATTTCAATTACTACTTTAGTTGAAATATATAATAATATATTTTTTCATCTATTTTTGGTTTTCTTTTATAAATTGTTAGGTAATTTTGTTGATAAATAGTAATGAAAGCTAGTGAAAAGATTCTGTAATATTTTGAGGGTCTGGTATATAATATCAAACTAAAAATGTAAAATGTTATTTCAAGTCTATGCAGAACATCCTCCATGACATTAGCAAAAAAATCTGACATTTACACATCTCTCTGTTTTATGACTAATGAGTGTAATTGAACAAGGCCACTTCTGTGCTCTTAGCAAATAAATCATTGACATCCTGTTCATAGGAATAAAAATTTAATATTTTATTCAAGTAAATATATGATTTCCTTCTTTTAGAGGGATATGGTAATATATTTAGTTATTTTCCTCTTTTTCAGTTATTTTATAAAATATATTATCTTCACTTAGATTTAACAGTTACAGCGTGGATTTTTTCGGTATATACTTGATATGGTGTAACCACTTAATTTTTTTATTTTCTGAAATTCTATATGCTGAATATCAAGAAAATATTGATAAAGTTTCAAGATTTTATATCCTAAAACTATGCTAATATTTTTGAGATACGATATATAATATATTAGGTTAATGATTGATGTTTGTACTTCCTTCTTGAAGAAGACCATGATATCAGGGAGGTGATGCCATGGCATACATATGAACTGGGTTTGAGTGAGGGGGTAACTTGTTCAGTCACCAGCCTCTCTTTCTCTTCCAGAACCATCTGGTTTCAGTGGCCAGATATGAATCAGAGAGACTGGAGATGACCCTGGTTTTGAGGCAATCAGGCTTAAATGACTTGTCAAAGTCAAACAATTGTAAATGACTGTGACTGATTTTGAACTCAGGTCCTCAGGACTCTTCCTCTAGCTACTGTGCCATCTTGTTGTCTCCAGAACATTAGCTAAAACAATGCTGAATTCTCTGGAAAATTTTACCAGTAAAGCGTCCTGTAATAATAGAGCTGAATTGGTTCAAATTAACTATTTTCCCGATTTTCTCCTAGTCACCTTAGCTTTGTTTCTATATCATAAACATCATCTCTTTGTAATTTTTTTTATGAATTTGTACCAAAAACTGGCTCATCTGACTTAAAAAGGATTTCAATTAGTTTATGAATAATCTTTTAATGAAATTTTAGTGACTACATTGCATACATTTCTTTTTTTTAAATGGTGATAACCAATGTATTTACTTCTTTTCTTATATTTCAATTATATTTTATAATATCAATAACTAGCTTGAATAATCCAAATTAAAATATTTGTACCTCTAGGTATCAACTATTCATATTTCAAACTTTCCTCTAATATGATACTTTTTAAAATATTTTCACTAAGTAGGTAGCAATTTGATGTTGCTAAGCCAACTGCTTCTGAAATGAATTTTACTTAAGGTAAATATCATTTCCTGGTAGTTGAAAATAGTTTCTTTCTTTTATTTTCTGTGATCCTATTCAGAATTCAATGCTTTCTTGATTTTCTTCTTTAAGAAAGTTTACATACTATCAATTGTCCCCTTCTTTAGGAAGCTTTTCTCAATCAGCACCTTCTCTGCAAATTTAAATTCTTAGTGTAAATAGGTTTTGACCTTGTGACTCTAAATAATTTGCCTAGGTCACAGAAGATTAATGGATCAGAGAAAATATGGATACCCTATGAATTCCTGACTACAGGTTTGATTTCCTATTTACTATGTTCTTTCTGTCTTCTATTATGTGTCAAGTATTTTCACTCTTGTTTTGCTCTCCTGTAAAATGAGGTTAGACTTGATTAGTTCCTATGACCTCTTCTATATTTAATAATATGAACAACATATTTGGAATAATTCCTCTAATTTCTTTTATTCTTCGTTCTAAACCTCTCAGTAATTTTATTATCATCAGTTCTCTTCTTTTTATGCATTCTTCCTTGGTACATTAATTCATTCCCATGACTTTAATTATCATGTCGATTTAAATGATTAACAAATCCATATCTTCCACTCCTATGTCTCTCATGATTTCTATACTTAGATATTCAGCTGTTTTGAAAATGTTGCCATATATATTTCCCACTGGTAATTAAAATTCAACTTGTCCCAATGATAATTTACTGATTTTCTCTAATATAAATGCTATTCATTTTGATATTACTACTTTTTTTCCTCTATGAGATGTCTTCCCTTACATTTCATTTTTAATTTCTCTATTTATGTGTTTCCTCTTCAATCTTCTTTACTGCTCTTAAATTTATTACCAAATCTTGCAATTCAAGTTTCTTAAACATCTTTTGTATTTATTCTCTCCACCAGGTTCTCATTACCATTATCCTGATATAATCCTTGGAAATTATGCTATTGCAATAGTGTCAGCATATATCTTCCTGCATTCAATACTACAACTTATCAACTTAAAATTTATGCTGCTCTTTGAATAATTTATTTTGTGAATAGACTTGATATGCCACATTTTTGATTAATGTTCTTCAGTGGTTTAATATTGCATCCAGAGTAAAAATCTAAATTCTTCAAATGATACTAAAAGTCCTAAAAAATTTGAAACTACTTTACATTCCAAGCATCTCCTTTTACTCCCTACCCTCTATGTTCACTCTGTTTCTTCCAGCAGTTTGGGTCTTTAATTTTCTTTTATTTTAAAGAAAGGTTTTATTTATTTAGAGTTTTACACTTTAACTTCTATTCTTGCTACCCTCCCCCCAAGCCACACAGAAGGCAGTCTGTTACAATTTATATTGTTTCCATGGTATACATTTATATAAGTTGAATGTGAGGAGAGAGAAATCATATCCTTAAGGAAGTAAGAAAAGGAAGAGATGACCAAATTACATAATAAGATAAGAATCCCCCCCCCCCCAAATTGAAGATAATACTCTTTGGTCTTTGTTCAAACTCCACAATTCCTTTTCTGGATACAGATGGTATTCTTTATGGCAGAGAGCTGAAAATTGTCACTGATTGTTGTACTGATGAAATGAGCAAGTCTATCAAGGCTGATCATCATCCCCCTGCTACTGTTAGGTATGCAATATTTTTGTGGTTCTGCTCATCTCACTCAGCATCAGTTCATGAAATCCCTCCAGGCTTCCCTGAATTCCCTCCCTCCTGGTTTCTATCAGAACAATAGTGTTCCATGTAGCACATGTTTGTTAAGCCATTCCCCAACTGAAAGACATTCACTTAATTTCCTATTCTTTACTACCACAAAGTGGGCTTCTATGAACAATTTTGTACATGTGATAATTTTACCCTTTTTCATAATCTCTTCCAGGGGTATAGACCCAATAGTGGTATTGCTGGATCAAAGGGTATACACATTTTTGTTGCCCTTTGGTTGTAATTCCAAATTGCTCTCTAGAAAGGTTGGATGAGATCCGAGCTGCACCAATAATGCATTAGTGTTCCAGATTTCCCACAACCATTCCAACATAGATCATTGGCCATTCTTTTCATTATTGCCCAGTCTGAGAGATGTCAGGTGGTATCTCAGAGATACTTCAATTTGCATTTCTCTAATAAAGTTGTGATTTAGAGCAATTTTTCATATGACTATGGATTTCTTTGATTTCCATCATCCTCATATGCAAAGTTGCCTTTGCATATCCTTTGATCATTTGTCAATTGGAAATGATGTGCTTCTTTTGAAAATTTGTCTCAGTTTTATGTATATTTTAGAAGAGTCCTTTGTCAGAAATACTATATGTAAAATTGTTTCCCAAATTAATACATTTCTTCTGATGTTGGTTAACAGTGATTTTGTCGGTCCATAAGCTTTTTAATTTAATATAATCAAAAGTAACTACTTTGTTCTTAATTATGTTCTCCATCTCTTGCTAGGTCATAAAATGCTTCCCTTTCCAGAAATCTGAGAGGTAAACTACTCCTTGATCTAGTTTGCTCATAATATTGTTTTTTATGCCTAAATCTTGTATCCATTTTGATGTTATCTTGGTGTAGGGTGCTAGGTGTTGGTCTAATCCAAGTTTCTTCCATACTAACTTCCAATTTTCCCAAAAGTTTCAATTGAAGAGCAAGGTTTTTATCCCAATAGCTGGACTCTTTGTGTTTATCAAAGAGGAGATTATGAAAATCATTCCCTGCTATTGTACATAGTCTATTTCACTGATCCACCACTCTATTTCTTAGCCAGCATTAGACAGTTTTGTTTTGATGACTGATGTTTTATAATACAATTTTATATCTGGTAAGGGTAAGCCTCCTTCTCTTGCATGTTTTACTATTGAATTCCTATAAATTCTTGACTGCTAATTTTTCCATATGAATTCTCATTTAAAACTTTTTTCTAACTCATTAAAGTAATTTTTTTTGTAATTCTGATCATTACGGCACTAAACAAGTAACTTAGTTTTGGCAGAATTCTCATTTTTATTATATTAGCCCGACCTAACCTTGAGCAGTTGATGTTTGCAGTTATTTAAATCAGATTTTATTTGTGTGAGAAGGGTTTTGTAATTGTTTTCAAAAACTATTTGAGTCTGCTTTGGCAGACTCTCAGGTATTTTATATTGTCTGAGGTTATTTAGAATGACATTTCTCTTTCTAGCTCTTTCTGCTGTATCTTGCTAGTCATGTATAGAAATGCTGAGGATTTATGATGTTTATTTTATATTCTGTGACATTGCTAAAGTTGCTAATTTTTTCTAGAAGTATTTTAGATGACTTTTTTGGTATTTTCTCGGTGTACCATCATGTCATCTGCAAAGAATGAGAGTTTTGTTTCTTCTTCCCCAATTCTAAGTCCTTCAATTTCCTTTTGTTCTCTTATTGCTGAAGCCAGCATTTCTAATACAATAGCAAATAGTAGAGGTGATAATGGGCAAACTTGTTTCACCCCTGATCTTATTGGGAATGTTTCTAGCCTATCCCTGTTGCATATAATACTTGTTGATGGTTTCAGATAGATACTGCTTATTATGCTAGTGAACAATCCATTTATTCCTACATTCTCCAGTGTTTTAGTGGGAATGGGTGCTATGTTTTCAAAAGCTTTTTCATCATCTATTGATATAATCATATGATTACTTATTAGTTTGTTATTGATATAATTAATCATACTAACGGTTTTCCCAATATTGAACCAATCCTGCATTCCTGGGATCAATTGTTCTTGGTAATAATGTATTATCCTAGTGATAATTTGTTGTAATTATTTTGCTAAGATTTTATTTAAGATTTTGGCATCTATATTCATTAGGGAGATAGGTCTATAATTTTCTTTCTCTGTTTGAATTCATCCTGATTAGGTATCAGCACCATATTGGTGCCAGAGAAAGATTTAGACTGAGTTCCCATCTTCATCTATTTTGCAAAGAGTTTATATAGAATTGGAACCAATTTTCCTTAAATGTTTGGTAGAATTCACTTGTGAATCGATCAGATCCTGGAGATTTTTTCTTAGGGAGTTCAATAATGGATTGTAGAATTTCTTTTTCTGAGAAAGGGTTACTTAGGTATTTAATTCATGCTTCCTTTAATCTGGACACCTTATATTTTTGTAAATATTCATCCATTTGACTTAGATTGTCAAATTTATTGGCATAGAGTTGGGCAAAATAATTCTCAAAATATTACCTTAATTTCCTCTTCATTGGTGTTCAGTTCACATTTTAATTTATGATACTAGGTATTTGGTTTTCTTCTTTCTTCTTTTAAATCAAATTGATCAGAGGTTTATCTATTTTATTGTTTTCCCTTTCATAAAACCAACTCTTGCTTTTAATTATTAATTAAATAGTTTACTTGATTTCATTTTCATTAATTTCTCTTTAAATTTTTAGAATTTCTAATTTGGTATTTAATTGCAGGTTTTTAATTGGTTCTTTCTCTAATTTTTTTAGTTACATACTTAGTTCATTGAATTCTTCTTTCTCTTATTTATTCATGTAAGCATTTAAAGTCATAATATATCCCCTGACAGCTGCCTTGACTGAATCCCATAGTTTTGGTTTGGTGTTTCATTATTTCCATTGTCTAGGATGAAATAATTAATTATTTCTTTAATTTGTTGTCTGATTCAATCGTTCTTTAAAATGAGGTTATTTAGTTTCAAATTAGTTTGCAGTCAGTATCTCCCTGGCACAATATTACATATATTTTTTATTTCATTATATTCTAAGAAAGATGTATTAACTATTTCTACATTTCTGCAATGAATCATTAAGTTGTTATGCCCTAGTACATGGTCAACTTCTGTGTAAGTGTAAGGTCTATCATGTCTAAGTTTTCTAACAATCTGTTTACATCCTTTAGTTACTTCTTGTTTATTTTATGATTAGTTTTATCTAAATCAGAGAGTGGGAGGTTGAGGTCTCCCACTAGTTCCAGTTTTGTTGTCTATGTCTTCCTTTAGCTCTTTCAATTGCTCCTCTAGGAATTTGGATGCTGCACTACTGGGTGCATACATAGTTAGTATTTAAATTACTTTATTTTCTATGATACATTTTAGGAGGATATAGTTTCCATTCTTATCTCTTTTATTCCTATCTATTTTTGTAGCTATTTTTGTCTGCGATTAAGATTGCTACTCCTTATTTTTTCACTTCATCAGAAGCAAAATACTTTTTGTTCTTGTCTTTTACCACTACTCTATATGTATCCCTCAGCTTCAAATGAGTATCTTGTAAACAGCATATTGTTAGAATTCTGGTTTTTAATCCACTCTGCAATTTGCTTACATTTTATGGGAGAGTTCATCCCATTCACATTCAAATTTCTAATTTCTAATTTTATTGCCCTTCATGCTATCTTCCATCTGTTTTTATTTTCTGCTTTTCTTTCTCTTTAGCCATATTCCCCAGTATTTTGAATACTGACACCTTCAGTGTGTTTCCCTCTTATATCAACTCCCTCCCCTTTCTTTTCCCTTTCCCATTTCACCGTCTTCCTTCAATTACTTCTGTTAATTTCCCTTTTTTCTCTACCTCCACATCCCCCCTCCCCTTTTCCTCTTAATACTTGAAAGGTAAGATTATTTCTTAACTGAGTGTGAGTGTAATTTAACTTTCCCCTCTATTACTATTAATATTTGAACTTCTTCATTTAATGAGATTTACCCCATTCAGTCTCCTCCATCCTCCAGTCCCCTTACTGTGCCCCTTTTTATGGAGGGTATTGTTTTAAAATCATTCTATCTGAATCACAGAAAAGTCATGAGTTTCCATCACTTTGGCTAAGAATATTCTCTCTTACAATTCTCAAGCTGTATTAGAGTCTTTCTCCCAGGTACAGATACAGCCAGTTTCACCTTATTGTATAAGAGTCTCATGAATATTGCATAATTGTCCGTCACTTCTGGTTAAGTATATTCTTTCTAATAGAGTGACAGTTCTAAAGAATTATGAGAATCTTTCTCCCAGATGAGGATATAGACAGTTTCCTCTTATTGAATAGCAGGCTGTTTTTTCTTTACTCATTGTTTTAACCTTTTCCTTTGTCTCTTGAACCACCTATTTGATGTCCAAATTTTCTATTTAGGGATGGTCTTTCCATCAGGAAATGTTGGAAATCTCCCATTTCATTAAATGTCCATCTTTTCCCCCTGGAAAAGAAGGCTCAGATTTGCTGGATAGTAGGTTCTTGGGTTTATTCCAAGCTCCCTTGCTCTTTGGAATTTCTCATTCCAGGCCTTCAATCCTTTAATGTTGATGCAGCCAGGTCCTGTGTAATTCTCACTGTGGCTCCGTGGTATTTAATTTTTTTCTTTCTGGCTGTTTGCAGGATTTTCTCTTTTATCTGATACTTCTGGAATTTGGCCACAACATTCCTTGACATTTTCATTTTGGGATCCCTTTCCAGAGGGGATCGATGTATGTGTGTGGTGTGTGTGTGTGTGTGTGTGTGTGTGTGTGTGTGTGTGTGTGTGTATTATTTGAGGCCATATTTAAACTCAGGTACTCCTGACGCCAGGCCAGTGCTGTATCCACTGTGCCACCTAGCCACCCCCGATGTATTCTTTCAATACCTATTTTACACTCTTGTTCCATAATATCTGGGAAATTTTGCATCACTAAATTCTATAATATTGCATGCAGGCTTGTTTCTCTTCAATGTTTTCAGGAAGATCCATAATTCTCAAGTTGTTCCTTCTCAGTCTATTCTCAAGGTCAGCAATTTTGCTGATGAGGTATTTTACATTTTATTCTACTTTTTATCTTTTCATTTTGTTTAACATAATCTTGCTGTTTCATGAAATGATTAGTTTCCACAGATTCCATTCTTTTTTTAGTAAAGAATCTTCTTCATGTACCGTTTTCATATGCTTTACCAATTGATCAAATCTATTTTTGAAGGATTTTTCATTTGTCCAAGTGTAGATTTGAGAGAATTATTTTCTTTTGATATTTCCCCAACTGAGGGTTTGAGAAAATTATTTTCTTTTTGCATCTGCACAATTGTGGATCTGAGAGCATTAGTGTCATCTTGTATTTGTCCAATTATATTTTCCAAGGATTTTTTTCTTGCTGTGAGATGTTAATTTTTTCTTGCAACATGTTAATTTTCTTTTGAGTTTCTTTTCCCAATTGTTCCAGTTGATTTTTAAACTCCCTGATTTCTTCAAGGAAGTTTTTTTCTGTGCTGGAGGCAATTCATTTTCTCCTCAGAAGTTCTAGATATATCTGGGTTAGAATCTTTTTTTCTAAGTATTTTTCCATGGATCCCCCTTTCTGCTGACCTTTCTTCATTTTCTGAGGATATTGTGTGGGAAGAGGGATGGCTCTCAGAGCCTTGCTTTTGAATACCTTAGAGGCTTTGTTCACTTGGATTAGTAATTCCAAGTCTGACCAGTAGGGTTGTGCTTGTTGCTTTCTCTGGAATGTTTGAAGCCTTCTCCTTAATCCTGGTGTGGGCTAAAGGAGGGAATGAGGAGGGACAGTAGGGTCTGAATTGACCTTGAACAATGGGCTGTGCCCAAGAGGCGAGAGTTAATCTCCCTTTCAGCCCTTGTGTGCCAACACCTGAGTCTGAGGGGGTGGTCTGGCACATTACCATTTGTTCTGGAAAGAGGCCTGTGCTGAAAGTATGGAGTTGAGGTCCTTTGCCCAGCTGGTCGATTTCTAGGAATGTTCTGTCACTATCTTTGTTGGAACTAACCCTTTCTTCCACTGGGCATCACCAGAGCTCCTCTCCCTCCATCCAGTGATTCCATGGCTAAAGTTGTTCCTGGGCCAGCTGCTCACCAAAATCTTTGCAGCTAAGGAGAGTCCTCTCTCTTCACACCACTGCTGTCCCTGCACTGGCTCTCTGGTCTCTGCTCCCAGTTCACCCACATTCTCCTGAGACAGACCTTGTTGGTAGATGTTCTTCTCCTAGCTTGTTTTTCTGGGTTTTGCCAATCAAATTTCTACGAGAGCTTTCTTTCTTGTTATTTTTGAGGGAGAACCAGGAGCATTTATCGCAGTGTCTGTCTTTTCTCCACCATCTTGACCAGAAATTCTTGGGTCTTTACTTTTCAAATATCTCGTTTACTTTCTTACCTAAGGAAATAAAAAGAAATTTACTTACCTGACAGTGAAATGCTTTTCTTTTCTATCCTTGTCTACAAAATTTCACTTCATTTTTTGAAGGTATGTACCACATGTACTTCCTCCACAGTCTTTCCTGATTCCCTCTTTTGTCTTCTTACTCTGATCTTATCAAATCTTTGCCATTTTTTCACCTTTTCATGTGCCTCTTAAGTCTACTTTGAAGTCCAAATTTTCTATTTAGTTCTGATCTTTTCATCAGGAAAAGTTGGAAAACTCCTATTTTGTTGAATGTCCATCTTTTCCCCAGAAGAAAAGGTTCAGTTTTGCTAGATAATGAGTTTTTGGCTGCTTTCCAACTTCTCTTGTTCTTCAGAGTATCAGATTTCAGGCCCTTTGATCCATTATTGTTGATGCAGATAGGTTCTGTGTAATCCTTACTATGGCTCCTTGGTATCTAAATTGTTGCTTTCTGGGTTCTTGCAGTATTTCTTTTTATATCTGATAGTTCTGGAATTTGGCCACAATATTCCTTGGTGTTTTCATTTGGGATACCTTTCAGGGTGTGATCAATGTATTCTTTCAATAACTATTTTGCCCTCTGGTTCCATGGCATCACAACAATTTTCCATCACTAAATCCTGTAATATGAAGTCCAGAATATTTTTGATTGAAGCCCCATGATTCTTAAATTATCACTCTGGAACTATTCTTGAGGTCAGTGGTTTTGCTACTCAGGTATTTTATATTTTCTTCTATTTTTTCAATTTTTTGGTTTTGTTTAACAGATTCTTGTTGTCTTATCAAGTCATTAGTTTCCACAGATTCCATTTTTTTAAGAGAAGAATTTTCTTCATTTACTTTTTGCAACTCTTTTTCCAATTTTTCAGTTCTATATTTTGAAGGAGTCTTCCATTTCCCCAATTGAGATTTTGAGAGAATTATTTTCTTTTTGCCTTTGTCCAATTGTATTTTCTAAGGATTCTTTTTCTTGTTGCAAGATGTTAATTTTTAGACTTCTGGCCAAGATGGCGGAGAGAAGACATGCACATTGCTAAAGGTCTAATGATCTTCCCTCAAACATGGTATAAAACAAACCTTTTAACAGAAATCTGATCCATGAAATGCAGAAAGAAACACCAGGAGAAGAACATCCACTACAATATTTGTCTTCTGAGATCATGCGTGAGTCTGGGCACAGAAGGCAGAGTCTTCTGGGAGCACGGGACCAGGTGTGAGCCTGGGAGCCTGGATTAGCCTGATTAGCAGTGGAGCAGGAGCCTGGGAGTCTGAGGGCCTGAAAATCAGACTGGTTTGATCAGCAGCGGGGCTAGAGCTTGGCTGGTCACCGGGATGCAGGCCAACTAGGGAGCAGAGGTATTGGTTATGGTGTGGATCATCTGGAGTTTGCTGACTGGGCTGGAGGGAGAGTTCTGGAGAGGGAGATCTGCAGACATTGATCCCTGGGCTCCTCTGGTCCAGAGGAACTCAGAGTCCACACCTTCATTTCAGTTGAAGCCTCTTCTCATATCAAACACAATTAAATCCCACCTTCTGTTCCAGGCTACCTACAAGAGGCAGAAGCTCCTCAGCTGTGAATAAGGATAGTGATTACCTCTCCCCAGGGTATAGCCCTCCATTGATCAAAGATAAAAGTATTCAGCATCTTCAACCACTCCCTCCAGATCAAGGGAGTGGACCTCAATGGAAGTTACCGAAACTCCAGAGAAAGCATCCCCTACTGGCCAGCTAGAGATAGTACACACAGTGAGAAAAATCTCTAGCACCATCTACTGGCCAGCTGGAGATATTACATTCAGTGAGTAAAGTCTCTAAGGATCCCAACATCAAACCTCTGTGAACCAGGCCCTCCACAACACAAGGTCTTAAGATACAGAAGGGCTAGCACAAAGGAGGGTCCATGGAAAACTCTTGGAAGGAAAAGGCACTAACTCAGAGAGATTTAGAACTTCTGAGGAGAATATGACCTGCTGTCCAGCACAGAAAGAATTCCTTGAAGAAATAATGGAGTTTAAAAATCTATTGGAAAATCTGGGAGAGAAAATTAACACCTTGGAACAAGAAAACAATTCTCTCAAAACCTCAAGTGGTCAGATGTAAAATTCTTACAAAAATAGAACTGATCATTTGGAAAAAGAGTTACAAAAGGCAAATGAAGAAAATTCTTCCATAAAAAATGAATGGAGTCTGTGGAAACTAATGACTTCATGAGACAGCAAGAGTCTGTTAACCAAAACAAAACAGAAATTGAAAAAATAAAAGAAAATGTAAAATACTTCATCAGCAAAACCACTGACCTCAAGAATAGATTGTGGAGAAAGAACCTGAGAATTATAGGCCTTCCTGAAAACATTAAAGAGAAAAAATAGCCTGGACTTAATATTGCAGGATTTAGTGATGGAAAATTTCCCTGATATCACAGAGCAAGAGGGCAAAATAGTTATTGAAAGAATACATCCCTCCCTTCTGGAAAAAGATCCTAAAAATGAAAACTCCGAGGAATGTTGTGGCCAAATTCCAGAATTATCATATAAAAGAGAAAATCCTGCAAACATCCAGAAAGAAAAAAATTAAATACCAAGGAGCTATAATAAGGATTACTTAGGACCTGGCTGCATCAAAATTAAGGAATCAAAGAGCCCGGAATGAGATATTCCCAAAGATCAAACCTGGAATGCAGCCAAGAATCCACTATCCAGCAAAGCTGAGCTTTCTCTTCCAGGGGAAAATATGGTAATTTAAAGAAATGGGAGACATTCAATAATTCCTGATGAAAAGACCAGAGCTAAATAGAAAATTTGGACATCAAACAGGAAGTTCAAGAGACAACATGAAAAGATTTTTTAAAAAAAGGAAAAGAGAAAAAAACTGCTATCTAATAAGATTAAACTGTTTATATCCCTATTTGGCAGAAAGACTCTAATAACTCCCAAGAATTGTAACTCTATTAGAGAGAATCTATTTAGCCAGAAATTATGGATCCTCATGATTTTCTGTGAATCAGATAGATTTAAATACACTTTTTTAAAAAAAGGGGGACAGGGAGGTGACAGCAAGATGGAGGGGATTAAATGGGTTAAATCTCATTAAATAAAGAGGTACAAAGACCTGTTGTAACAGAGGGGAAGAAGGGAGGAGAAGAGAAATACCTGAGTCTTCCTCTCATCAGGTTTGGCTCAAATCTAACTTACACACACATTCACTTAATTTAAGAAACATTTTACCTTGGAAGTATTAAAAAGGGAAAAGGGAAGGGGGGATGGAGAAAGGGTGGGAGTGAGAAAGGGGGAACTAACAGAAGGAAGGGAAAGAAAAATGGAAAAAGGGAAAGGGAAGGGGTTGGATATAGGAGGGCACACTGAAGGTAGTGATATTCAGAAACAAAATACTGGCGATCATGCACAATGTGAGAAAGAGGGAAAATACAGCCAGAGGGAATATAGCATGGAGGGCAATAAAGAGTTGGCAATTATAACTTTGAATGTGAATGGGATGAACTCTCCATTAAAATGTAAGAAAATAGTATAATGGGTTAAAAACCAGAATCCTACAATATGCTACTTACAAGAAACACATTTGAAGCAGAGAGATACATATAGAGTCAAGGCAAAAGATTAGAGCAAAATATATTTTGCTTCAGCTGAAGTGAAAAAAGCAGGGGCAGCAATCCTTATCTTAGACAAAACAGACAAAAAAATAGATAGTATTAGAAGAGATAAGGAATGAAGCTATATACTCCTAAAATGGTATCATAGACAATAAAGTGATTTCAATACTGATTACATATGCACACAATGGGATAGCATACAAATTCTTAGAGGAGAAGCTGAAAGAGCTACAGGAAGACATAGACAGCAAAACTCTACTAGTGGGAGACCTCAACCTCCCAATCTCAGATTTAGATAAATCTAATTTTAGAATAAACAAGAAAGAAGGTAAGGAGTTAAATACATTGTTAGAAAACCTAGATATGATAAACTTATGAGGAAACTGAATGGGGAAAGAAAGGAAAATACATTTTTTTCTGCAGTACATGTTACTTACACAACAAATGACTATGTATTAGGACAGAAAAACCTAATGATCAATTGCAGAAAGGCAGAAATAGTGAATACATCTTTCTCAGATCATAATGCAATAAATCACATGCAATATTGGGCCAGGGAGATATAGAGCCAAAACTAATTGGTAGCTAAATAACCTGATTTTAAAAAATGAGTGGATCAAAGAACAAATTATAGCAATCAATGATCTCATCCTAGATAACAAAAATAATGAAAGAATATACCAAATATACTATGGGATTCACTCAAAATGGCTGTCAGGGGATATATTATAGCTTTTAATGCTTATATGAATAAATTAAGGAAAAAGGAAATCAATGAACTAAATATACAACTAAAGAAATTAAAGAAAGAACAAATTAAACCCCCCCAATTAAGTACCAAATTAGAAATTCTAAAGAATAAAGGAGAAATTAATAAAAGAAAAGCAAAAAACCCAATGAATTAATAAATAAAACCAAGAGTTGATTTTATGAAAAAAACAATAAAATTGATAAACCCATGGTCAATTTGATTTAAAAAAAAGAAAGAAGAAAAGCAAATTGCTAGTATCATAAATATAAAGGTGAACTCACCACCAATGAGGAAGAAATTAAATAATAATTCAGAATTATTTTGCCCAACTCTATGCCAATAAATTTTACATTCTAAGTAAAATAGAGAAGTATTTACAAAAATATAAGTTGCCCAGGTAAAATGAAGAGGAAATTAAATACCTAAACAATCCTATCCCAGAAAAAGAAATTCAACAAGCCATCATTGAATTCCCTAAGAAGAAATCTCCAGGACCAGATGAATTCACAAGTGAATTCTATCAAACCTTTAATGATCATTTGGTTCCAATTCTATGTAAACTCTTTAGAAAAATAGGTAAAGACAGAAATCTGCCTCTTCCTATGACACCAATATGGTGCTGATACCTAAAGCAGGATGAATTCAAACGGAGAAAGAAAATTATAGACCTATCTCCCTGATAGATATAGATGCAAAAATGTTAAATAAAATATTAGCAAAACAATTACGATGAGTTATCAGTAGGATAATACATTATAATCAAGTATTATTCATCTCCAGATTGCAGAGTTGGTTCAATATTGGGAAAAAAATGCTATTATAATTAATTATATCAATAACAAACTAATCAGAAATCATGTGATTACATCAATAGATGCTGAAAAAGCTTCTGACAAAACCATAGCACCCATTCCTGCTAAAAACACTAGAAAATGTAGGAATAAATGGATTGTTCACTAAAATAATAATCATTCTCTACCTGAAACCATCAACAAGTATTATATACAATAGGTATAGGCTACAGACATTACCAATAAGATCAGGGATGAAACAAGGAATGCCCATTATCACCAATACTTTTCAATATTATATTAGAAATGTTAGTTTCAGGGGTGGCTAGGTGGCAAAGTGGATTAAACACTGGCCCTGAAGTCATGTGTACCTGGGTTCAAATCTGGTCTCAGACACTTAATAATTACCTATTTGCATGGCCTTGGGCAACCCACTTAACCCTGCTTTCCTTGCAAAAACCTAAAAAAAATGTTAGCTTCAGGAATAATAGAACTAAAATAAATTGAAGAAATCAGAATTGGGAATGAAGAGACAAAACTCTCACTCTTTGCAGATGACATGATGGTGTATCTAGAGAATCCCCAAAAATCATCTAAAAAGCTACTGGAAAAAATTAGTAACGTTAACAAAGTCACAGTATATAAAATAAACCCTCTTAAATCCTCAACATTTCTATATTTGACTAGCAAGATACAGCAGGTAGAGCCAGAAAGAGAAGTCCCATTCAAAGAAACCTCAGATAATAAAAATACCTGGGACTCTATTTGCCAAAACAGACTTGGAAACTTTTTTGAAAACAATTACAAAACACTTCTCACACAAATAAAATAAGATTTAAATGACTGGGTAAGCATCAACTGCTCACAGATAGGTTGAGCAAATATAAAAATGTCAATTCTGCCCAATCTAAATTACTTGTTTAGTGCCACACCGAAAAGAATTCTAAAAAATAAAAGTTCTTTAATGAGTTACTAAAAGTTGTTAAGTAAATTTATATGGAGAAATAAAAAATCCAACAATTTCCAGGGATGCAATGACCAAAGTACAAAAGAAGGTAGCTTAGCTCTACCAGATCTAAAATTATATTATGAAGCACCAGTCATCCAGACTGTCTGGTACTGGCTAAAAATAGAGAGTCGTGGACTAGTGGAATAGACTATGTGCAATAGCAGGAAATGGTTATAGTAATCTGCTGTTTGATTAACCCAAAGAAACCAGCTATTGTGAAAAAAATTCTCTCTTCAATTAAAACTGTTGGGAAAATTGGAAGTTAGTATGGAAGAAACTTGGATTAGACCAACACCTCACACCCTATACCAAGATAACATCAAAATGGATACAGGATTTAGAAATAAAAAATAGTATAAGCAAACTAGATCAAGGAGTAGTTTACCTGTCAGATTTCTGGAAAGGAAAGCAGTTTATGACCTAGGGAGAGATGGAGAACATCACTAAAAGTAAACTAGTTGATTTTGATTACATTAAATTAAAAAAAAAACTTTTGCACAGACAAAATAATTTTAACCAAGATAAAAAGAAATGTAGTAACCTGGGAAACAATATTTTCCACTAGCATTTCTGCCAAAGTACTCATTTTTAAAATATACAGAGAACAGAGTCAAATTTCTTAAAAAATCTTGCCATTCCCCAATAGACAAATGGTCAAAGAATACGCAAAGGCAATTTACAGATAAAGAAATCAAAGCAATCCATAGTAGTATGAAAAATTGTTCTAAATCATTAATTATTAGAGAAATGCATATTAAAGCCTCTCTGAGGTACCCCCTCACACCTCTCAGACTGGCCAATTTGACCAGAAAGGACAATGATCAATGTAGGACTTGATGCAGGAAATCTGGGACACTAATACATTTTTGGTGTAGCTAATGAACTCATCCAAACTTTCTGGAGAGCAATTTGTGATTGTGCCCAAAGGCAACAAAAATGTGCATACATTTTGACCCAGCAATATGAGTGCTAGGTCTGTACCCTGAAGAGATGATAAAAAAGGGTGAACAAAAATATTTCTAGAAGCCCTGTTAGCGGTGGCAAAAAAAAAAAAAATGGGAAATTAAGTGAATGTCCTTAAATTGGGGAATGGCTTAACAAAGTGTGGTATAGGGATGTCATGAAACACTATTGTTCTATTGAAAACCAGTAAGGATGGGAATTCAGGGAATCAAGGAACAATTTGCATGAACTGGTGCTGAGCGAGATGAGCAGATACAAAAAATATTGTACACCCTAACAGCAACATGGGGGTGATGACCAACCTTGATGGAATTGTTTATCCTTTCAATGTAAATTGCTTTCTGTGAGGGTGGGGGGTGAGAATCAAGAATAAGGGAAAAATTTTAAAACTTAAAATAAATAAAATCTTTAAAAACGATGTTAATTTTCTCTTGAGTTTTTTTTCCCAGTTTTTCCAATGATTTTGAAGCACCTTACTGGTCTTTCCTAAGAAGTCTTTTTGGGCTGTAGACAAATTCGTATTCTCCTCAGAACTTCTAGCTCTATCTGAGTTAGGGTCTTTCTCTTTGAATTAGCATTCAATGTACCCTCCTTTCTGCTGGGTTTTCTTAATTTTCCTAGGTTCTTGTATTGGTGGGTGGGGTTAGTTCACAGACCTTTGCTTTTCAAATCCTTAGAGCCTTTATTCACTGGGTTTAGGTAGATGCTTTCTCTGGAGTATCTCTGAACTTGATTTGTGGCCTAGTCTTTTGGGTAGAGTGGAGCCCCAGGGTCTGAATTATCTTTGGACAATATTGGCTGGGCCCTTGGGCTATTTAATCTTATTAGTCACTCAGCTCTGAGAGAGTTCTGTTTCCCCCACTTGAACCTGGGAGTTGGTGGGGGAGATTGTTACTGTGTTTGCTCTGGGAAGAATCATTTTCCCCCACAAGAATAGGGTCCAGGTTCAACTGGCAACATGTGGACTCTGCTGAAAATACAAGGCATGTAGCTGTTTTCTTTCCGGCCAGTGGAACTGACCACATTAATGTCTATCTGCCATGTTGGAGCTCTCCCACCTCCTATGCTGCCATCCTGTCTGCTTAACAAAGCCAAAACTTTTGAGGTTGTTCTGAGGTTATTCCTGGGTTTCACCCTGTAGCTGCTGAGCTTTCTGCTCTCTGCTCCAGGCTCATCCATGTTACTGTGACATAGACCTTTTTGATAGATGTTCTTCTCCTTTGCTCTTTCTGTATTGTGTATATTTGTATTCTGTTAAGAGGCTTGATGCATATTAATTCTAATGGAAATCCAGGAGACCTTAGCACACTGCTTGGCTTCTCTCTGCTATCTGGCTGCAAGTACTACATTCACTTTGAAAAGAAAAATCTCGGAGCGGCTAGGTTGTGTAGTGGATAAAGCACTGGCCTTGGAGTCAGGAGTACCTGGGTTCAAATCTGGTCTCAGACACTTAATAATTACCTAGCTGTGTGGCCTTGGGCAAGCCACTTAACCCCATTTGCCTTGAAAAAACCTAAAAAAAAAAAAAAGAAAAATTTCTCATGGTTTTCTTTCCCTTAATCCTAATTCCTCATACCATAAATGACTAATCCTCAAACATGTTTAACAGAAATCTCTCTGCTAAGGAAGGAGAGGAGGAAATTTTATAACTCAAAAATATACATAGGCATATGGAGAAGTGTTGAATAAGTTTCACAGTATGTATTTTGAAAAATATAATATCAATAAAAGAAGAAAATTTCTCATTTTTACCTTATTCTCTCTGACTTATATGTGCTTCCTCACATCATTCTTCTACTTCAATGGACACTATACTTCATGCCCCTGTGCTCACTACAATCTATAACTGATTATTTATACCCTTTGTTCCTTTAAACTCCAACAGAAAAAGGGCAGATTTTTATTAACACGTCATTGATTCTTTCACAAGAAGTGATCTCTGTTCCTCAATTTTCTCAAGGAATTTTTGTTTGAATATACCCATGCATTTATGACATTACAGTGTTGCTAGCAGTGCAGACAAATATAAACATGATAATACATATACATATACATATACATATACACATACACATACACATACACATACACATACACATACATATACATATACATATACATATACATATACATATACATATACATATACATATACATATACATATACAAAGTGTCTATGTTATTCAGAATAACCATTAAAATCTTAATTCTGCCTTAGTTTATTAACGTACAGAAATGTGCGCCCATAGTTATATTGCATTAAAATGATGTATATTTAGTGATAGTTAAATAAATTCATATACAAATGTATAAGTGTATGCATATATTGAGAAACAGATTTAAATAAAGAACAAATAGATACAAACACAGAGGAACAGGGATGTCCAGTCACTTTCAGTCATATCCAACTTACTGTGAACCCCATGGATTGTCTTCTCAAAGATAATGAGGTAGTTTGCAATTTTCTTCTGCTGCTCAATTGACAGATGAGACAATTAAGAAAAAGAAAATGCTGTGGTTTGTTCTGGGTCACACAGCAAGACAGTATTTGAGGATAGATTTGAAATCACAAGCTCCAGATCCCAGGGCTGACATGCTATACACTGTGCCTCCTAGTTTCCCAATTATGCTATAATTAAAATTCTAATATTTGACCAGAAAGCTAAAATAATTTGAAGTAAATATGAATTTCTGATATTACATTTTTAGAATGCAATTATCAATCTTATGTGATTTTCTATTTTACTTTTATCTTCTGAAATAAATGACTATACATAAGTCTTTGAGAAAGCATTTATTGTCTGTGATTTACCTGTCCCTAAATGAAAAGAATTTATGCATTGAATCTCAGAGCATTAACACTAATGATGTATTTGAAGAAAATATATTGGATTTTTACCAGACATATCCTAAACACAACCAGTGTGAAACATTTAGGGCAGCTAGGTGGCGTATTAGATAAAGCACCGGCCTTGGAGTCAGGAATACCTGGGTTCAAATCCAGTCTCAGACACTTAATAATTTCCTAGCTGTGTGGCCTTGGGCAAGCCACTTTACCCCATTTGTCTTGAAAAAGCCTAAAAAAAAGAAACATTTGGTACTGGATATTTCCATAACATTAGCACAACTTTTGGAATTTATTCCTGCCTAAGCTATGTTTAAAATGCTTTTATAATGCTTCAGAACACTGTCAGAAAGCCTTTATTGGACACCTACTATGCTCAGTGATTGATGATAAACTTTATATTAAAAGTGTACTATTGGGTGGGCAGTTAGGTTGCACAGTGGATAGACCACTGACCCTGGAGTCAGGAGTACCTGAGTTCAAATCTGGCCTCAGACACTTAATAATTACCTAGATGTGTGGCCTTGGGAAATCCATTTAACCCCACTGCCTTGCCAAAAAAAAAAAATAAACTGAAAAAAGTGTATTATTGGTACATCTGGGGCAGAGTCAAGATGGCATGATACCAGAGCTTTGATCCCACAAAGTAACATAGAATATCCAATGAAGTTTTCAATAGTATATATCATGGACAATCTTCATTGAAGGTTTGTCACTTTGGGAGAAAAGGGGAAGTAAATTTCAGTGAGGCAGGATTGTGGGCAAGCCGGCAGGAGGCTTTTAGACACAATGCAGTATAGCTGTTGTTGGTTTGATAACAACACAGGTCCCTGCAACTAGATAACATGCCAACAGAGTGATTCTCAACCCCAAACAAAGTCTGAACCCTGGGAAAACCAGGGCAAAATACAGGACAAGATTGGGAACAAACTATTGCATAGACAGACTTAATGGAGGAAATAAAAGGCAAGGCGTGGACAGCAGGGACAACATCTTGACCAATGATAAAGCAGGGATCATATCCCAAGACCAGCAAGAAAAACTTGGGTCTATACTCCCTATACCCTAGTATTAGAGCTCAGATATTTCAAGATGAGAACAAAAAATAAAAGAGCAGTCACTTTAGAAAGTTACTATGCAGCTAAGGTTAATAACAATGACACCTCTGAAGAAGAAAACAGTGAAAAATTACGCACAGGGTAGTCTCAAAAAGAGGATACAAATTGGACTCATATCCAAAAGCTTTTAGAGGAGCATCAACAGAATTTAGAAGCCAAAGAAGAGAGGAATTATAAAAATGGAAAGAAGAAATGAGAGCCATGAAGGAAAAGTATGAAAAATTGAAGAAAGAAACTTTTTAAAAGAAAAATAACAAATTGGAAAAAGAATATAACTTTTCAAAAATTAAAATCTACCAACTCGAAAAGGAAACAAAAAAGTTTATTGAGGAAAACATAACCCTAAAAATAGAACTGAAGAATAAAAACCAATGAATCTACAAGACTGCAAGATTCAATCAAACAAAATAAAAGACTGAAAAAAAAACTGAAGGAAATGTAAAGTACCTTTTATGAAAAATATTTAGGAAAGTCAAATCACATAGAAAATAGGTCCAGAAGAGGTAATTTACAAATCACTGGACTACTAGAAAGCCTAGATTAAAGAATGACCCTGGAAAATATCTTTCAGAAAATTACCAGGTAAAACTTTCCAAATCTGCTAGAGCAAGAAGACAAAATAGCCTTTGAAAGAATACACAGAACTCAATCATAAATGGGCCCCAGGATAAAAACTCCAAAGGCTATTACAGCCAATTTCCAGAATTCTCAGACAAAGGAGAAAATACTGCAAGTATCAAAAAAGGAACCAATTTAAACAAAAGGGAAACACAATCAGACTTACATAGGACTTATCAGCTTCGATAATGAAGGATTGGTGGACTTGGAATACCATATATCAGAGGGCAAAGGACTTTGGACTATAGCCAAGAAATTACCACCCTGCAAAATCCAGCATATATTGCCATGAAAAAAGATCTATGGTCAACGAAATAGAGGACTTCAAATATTTCCTGATAAAAGAACAAGAACGGAACAAAGAAATCACCTGTAACATACACGACTCAAAATAGGCATAGAAAAGTAAATGAAATGGGGAAGGAAAAAAAAAAAAAACAAAGAAAATAAATGCTATTCAAGACCATTAAATTGAATGCAACCCTCTGGGGAAGATTTAACATGTTAATCTTGAAAATTGTATTTCTCTAGGATGGTTGAATACAATTGAATAGATTGAATTTAGAGAATATGGGTATGGTTGCTTCTTGTCTTTTTGTTTTTGTTTTTGTTTTTGTTTTTTTTTTCTTCTCCAGTTCATTTTTATTTTTTTATTTTTTTAAATTTGTTTTTATTAAAGATATTATTTGAGTTTTACAATTTTCCACCAATCTTGCTTCTCTACTCTGCCGCCCCCCCCTCCCCCCAGGGAAAGCACTCTGTCAGGCTTTTCTTTGTTTCCATGTTATACCTTGATCCAAATTGGGTAAGATGACAGAGAAATCATATCCTTAAAGAGAAGAGAAGTCTAAGAGGTAACAAGTACAGACAATAAAATATCTGTTTTTTTTTTCTAAATTAAAGGGAACAGTCCTTGCATTTTGTTCAAACTCCACAGCTCCTTATCTGGCTACAGGTGGTACTCTCCTTTGCAGACAGCCCAAAATTGTTCCCAATTATTGCACTGAAGGAATGAGCAAGTCCTTCAAGGTTAAACATCACTCCCATGTTGCTGTTAGGGAATACAGTGTTTTTCTCCTTTTGCTCATCTCACTCAGCAATAGTTCATGCAAATCCCTCCAGGTTTCCCTGAAATCCCGACCCTCCTGGTTTCTAATAGAACAATAGTGTTCCATGACATACATATACCACAGTTTGGTAAGCCATTCCTCAATTGAAGGACATTTACTGGATTTCTAATTCTTTGCCACCATAAACAGGGCTGCTATAAATATTTTTGTACAAGTAATGTTTTTATCCTTTTTCCTCATCTCTTCAGGGTATAGACCCAGTAGTGGTATTGCTGGGTCAAAGGGTATGCACATTTTTGTTGCCCTTTGAGCATAGTTCCAAATAGCTCTCCAGAAGGGTTGGATAAGTTCATAGCTCCACCAGCAGTGTAATAATGTCCCAGATTACCCACATTCCTTCCAACAATGATCATTATCCTTTCTGGTCATACTGGCCAATCTGAGAGGTGTGAGGGGGTACCTCAGAGAAGCTTTAATTTGCATTTCTCCAATGATTAATGATTTAGAGCATTTTTTCATATATCTATGGATTACTTTGATCTCCTCATCTGTAAATTGCCTTTGCATATTTGACCATTTGTCAATTGGGAAATGGCTTTTTGTTTTAAAAATATGACTCAGTTCTCTGTATATTTTAGAAATGAGTCTTTTGTCAGAATCATTAGTTGTAAAGATTGTTTCCCAATTTACTACATTTCTTTTGATCTTGGTTACATTGGTTTTTATCTGTGCAAAAGCTTTTAAATTTAGTGTAATCGAAATCATCTAATTGGTTTTTGGTGATGTTCTCCAACTCTTCCTTAGTCATAAACTGTTCCCCTTTCCATAGATCTGACAAGTAGACTAGTCCTTGGACTTCTAATTTGCTTATAGTATTGTTTTTTATGTCTACGTCTGTCCAGTAACCATTTGGATGTTATCTTGGTAAAGGGTATGAGGTGTTGGTCTAATCTAAGTTTCTTCCATACTAACTCCCAAATATCCCAGGAATTTTTATCAAAGAGGGAGTTTTTATCCCAATAGCCGGATCCTTTGGGTTTATCAAACAGTAGATAACTATAATCATCTCCTGCTTTTACACCTAGTCTATTCCATTGGTCCACAGCTCCATTTCCTAGGCAATACCAAACAGTTTTGATGACTGATGTTATATAATATAATTTTAGATCTCGTAGGGCTAAGCCACCTTCTTTTGCACTTTTTTCATTAAGCTCCTGGCAATTCTTGACTTTTTATTTCTCCATATGAATTTACTTACATTTTTTCTAACTCGTTAAAGTAATTTTTTGGAATTTTGATTGTTAGGGCACTAAACAGATAGTTTAGTTTTTGGTAGAATTGTCATTTTTACTATATTAGCTCTCCCTATCCATGAGCACTTGGTATTTGACCAGTTATTTAAATCTAATTTAATTCATGTGAGAAGTGTTTTATAATTGTTTTCAAAAAAGATTCTGAGTCTGTCTTGGCAAATAGACTCCCAAATATTTTATATTGTCTGAGGTTACTTTGAATGGGATTTCTTTTTCTAGCTCTTCCTGCTGATTCTTGAAAGACATATATAGAAAAGTTGAGGGTTTATGAGCGTTAACTTTATATCCTGCAACTTTGCTAAAATTGCTAATAGTTTCCAGTAGTTTTTTAAATGATTTCTTGGTATTCTCTAGGTAGACCATCATGTCATCTGAAAAGAGTTAGAGTTTTGTCTCTTCCTTCCCAGTTCTATTCCTTCAATTTCTTTTTCTTCTCTAATTGCTGATGCTAAGATTTCTAATACAATATTGAATAGTGGTGATAATGGGCACCCTTGTTTCACCCCTGATGTTATTGGGAATAACTCTCGACTCTCCTCATTGAATATAATGCTTGTTAATGGATTCAGAAAGCTACTGCTAATTATTTTAAGGAACAGTCCATTTATTCCTACACTCTCTAGTGTTTTAATAGGAATGGATGTTGTATTTTGTCAAAAGCCTTTTCAGCATCTATTGATATGATCATATGATTTCTGATGGGTTTGTTGTTGATATAATTGAGTATACTAAAGTTTTCCTAATATTGAACCAACCCTGCATTCCTGGAATAAATCCTACTGGATCATAATGTATAATCCTAGTGATAACTTGTTGTAATTGTGTTGCTAAGATTTTATTTAAGATTTTTGCATCTATATTTATCATGGAAATTGGTCTATAATTTTCTTTCTCTGTTTTAACTCTTCCTGGTTTAGGTAACAGTACCATATTGGTTTCATAGAAAGAGTTAGGCAGAGTTCCACCTTTCCCTATTTTTCCAAAGATTTTATATAAGATTGGAACCAATTGTTCCTTAAATGTTTGGTAGAATTCACTTGTGAATCCATCAGGCCCTGGAGATTTTGTTTTAGGGAGTTCAATAATGGGTTGTTGAATTTCTTTTTATAAGATAGGGTTGTTTAAGTATTTAATCTCTTCTTTGTTTAACTGGGGCAACTTATATTTTTATAAATATTCATCTATTTCACTTAGATTATCAAATTTATTGGCATAGAGTTGGGCAAAATAATTTCGAATTATTACTTTAATTTCCTCCTCATTGGTGGTGAGTTCACCTTTTTCATTTATGATATTAGCAATTTGGGTTTCTTCTTTCTTTTTTTAATCAAATTGACTAGGGGTTTATCAATTTTATTGCTTTTTTCATAATACCAACTTTTGGCTTTATTTATTAATTCAATAGATTTTTTGCTTTTGATTTTATTAATTTCTACTTTAATTTTTAGAATTTCTAATTTGGTATTTAATTGGGGATTTCTGATTTGTTCTTTCTCGAAATTTTTTAGTTGCCTGTTTAGTTCATTGATTTCCTCTTTCTCCAATTTATTCATATAAGCATTTAGAGCCATAATATATCCCCTGAGAATTGCTTTGAATGAATCCCATAGGTTTTGTTATGTTGTTTCGTTATTATCATTATCTAGGATAATATGGTTAATTCTTTCTATAATTTGTTTTTTTGGTCCACTCATTTTTTAAAATGAGGTTATTCAGTTTCCAGTTTGTTCTCGGTCTATATCTCCTTGGCCCACTATTGCATATGACTTTTATTGCATTGTGATCTGAGAAAGATGTATTTACTATTTCTGCCTTTCTGCAGTTGATCATTAGGTTTTTATGTCCTAGTAAATGGTCAATTTTTGTATAAGTTCCATGTACTGCAGAGCAAATGGTATATTCCTTTCTATCCCCATTCAGTTTCCTCCATAAGTCTACCATATCTAATTTTTCTAACAATCTATTTACCTCCCTAATTTCTTTCTTGTTTGTTTTATGATGCAATTTATGTAGATCTGATAGAGGGAGGTTGAAGTCTCCCACTAGTAGAGTTTTGCTGTCTATGTCTTCCTGTAGTTCTTTCAGCTTCTCCTCTAAGAATTTGGGTGCTGTCCCACTGGGTGCATACATATTCAATATTTAAATGACTTTATTGTCTATGGTGCCTTTTAGGAGGATAAAGTTTCCTTCATTATCTCTTTTAATGCTATCTATTTTTGCTGCTGCTTTGTCTGAAATAAGGATTGCTACCACTGCTTTTTTTTACTTCAGCTGAAGCAAAATATATTTTGTTCCAACCTTTTACCTTTACTCTATATGTATCTCTCTGTTTCAAATGAGTTTCTTTTAAGCAGCATATTGTAGGATTCTGGTTTTTCATCCACTCTGCTATTTGGTTATGTTTTAAGGGAGAGTTTATGCCATTCACATTCAAGGTTATGATTACTAATTCTTTATTGCTCTCCATGCTATCTTCCCTCTGTTGGCATTTTTCCCCCTTTCCCCCCTTTTATCCATATTCCCCAGTCTTTTGTTTCTGAATACCACCCCCTTCAGTGTGTTTACCCTCCTATATCACACCCTCCCCTTTCTTTCCCCTTTCCCTTTTTCCCTATTCCCTTCCCTTCCTTTTGTTATTTCCCCTTATTTCGCCCACTCCCCCTCCCTTTCTCCACCCCTCCCCTTTTCCCCTTTTAATACTTAAAAGGCTAGATGTTTTATAAGTTAACTGAGTATGTGTAGGTTGACTTTAAGCCAAGTCTGATGAGAAGAAGATTCAGGTGTTTCTCCTCTGCTCCCTTCTTCCCCTCTATTACCATAGGTTTTTAGTACCTCTTAGTGTAATGAGATTTACCCTCCTCCCGTCTCTTTCTTGTCCCCCCTTTTTAGGGAGGTAGTGTTTTTTTTTAGATTATTCTATCTAAGTCATAGAAAATTCTGAGTGTCTGTCCCTTCTATTTCAGTATATTCTATTGAATAGAGTCAAAATTCCTGAGAGTTATTAGAGTCTTTCTCCCAAGTGGGGTTAAAGCCAGTTACATCCCATTAGATAGCAGTCTCATGGATAGTTCATGAATGTACATCATTTCTGGCTAGGTATATTCTCTCTGTTAGAGTTACATTTCTCAAGATTTATCAGAATCTTTTTTCCCCCCATGCTGGGATATAGCCTGTTTCAACTTGCTGGATTGCATTTGTTTTCCTTTTACCACCCCCTCCCTTTTTATTTTTTAACTTTTAATGTGTCTCTTGAACCTCCTGTTTGATGTCCAAATTTTCTGTTTAGCTCTGGTCTTTTCATCAGAAATTTTTGGAATTCTTCCATTTCGTTAAATTTCCATCTTTTTCCCTGGAAGAGAAGGCTCAGCTTTGCAGGAATGTAGATTCTTGGCTGCATTCTCAGTTCCTGTGCTCTTCGAAATATCTCGTTCCAGGACCTTCGATCCCTTAAAGTTGATGCAGCCAGGTCCTGTGTGATCCTTACTGTGGCTCTGTGATATTTAAATTGTTTCTTTCTGGCTGCTTGCAGGATTTTCTCTTTTATGTGATAGTTCTAGATTTTGGCTACAACATTCCTTGGTGTTTTCATTTTAGGGTCTTTTTCTGGTGGGGATCGATGTACTCTTTCAATAACTACTTTGCCCCCCAATTCCATGATATCAGGGCAGTTTTCCATCACTAGATCCTGTAAATTAAGTCCAGTCTTTTTTTCTCTTAAATGTTTTCAGGAAGTCCTATAATTTTCAGGTTGCCCCTCCTCGATCTATTCTCAAGGACAGTGGTTTTGTTGATGAGGTATTTTACATTTGCTTATATTTTTTCTATTTTTGATTTTGTTTAACTAAGTCTTGTTGTCTCATGGAGTCATTAGTTTCTGTAGACTCCGTTCTTTTTTGGGGCGAGCAGTTTTCTTCATTAACCTTTTGCAACTCCTTTTCCAATTGGTCAATTTTACTTTTGAAAGAGCTTTCCATTTGACCAATTGAGGTTTTGAGAGAATTAATTTCTTTTTGCATTTGCTCATTTGAGGATCTGAGAGAATTATTCTCATTTTGTATTGGTCCAATTGATGATCTGAGAGATTTATTCTCATTTTGTAATTGTCCAATTGTACTTTCTAAGGTTTTGTTTTCTTGTTGCAAGGTATTAATTGTCTCTCCCAAATTTTTAAGCTCCTTCCTTATTTCGTCAGGGAAGTCTTTCTGTGCTGGAGACGAGATTGTATTCTCCTCAGAGATTCCAGGTCTCTCTGAGTTGGGATCTTTCCCTTCCCGGAATTTTTCTATGGATCCACCTTTCCAGGGACCCTTCTTCAGTATGCTACGACCTTGAGTTGGTGAGGGGCTGGTTCACAGGGGCTTGGGATTGCTAAAGGTTTCTTTGGCTGGCCAGTTAAAGGTGCGGGTTGCTTTCTCAGGAGTGTCTGTGACCTTGGTTGAGAGGCCTTCTCCTTTTGCTTGAATGGAGGAGTTGGAGCTATTGAATTCTTTTGCCTTCAGGCCTGCTGGCCTGAGGTCAATCCTCAGCTGGGCTGGTTCTTCTGCTCACACAACTGGCCCTGAGGCTGAAGGAGTTTGCATTTGTTTGTTTGGGAAGAGGCCTCAGTGCAGTGGAGGCATGGACTCAGTGTTTCTCAGACCCGAGGATCCCAAGGATGGTGTCCTCAGCTCTCCTGCACCAGAACTGTCCCCCCAGCCCGGTCCCCAAGCTCCAAGGGGACAGCACCAACACCAGTGCCTCTGCTTCCCTGCAGACCCAAGACCCTTTCATCCATCCCCACCGCTGATCCAGCAGCTTCGGCTCCCGGGCCCTCAGTCTCCTGGTTCCAATTCAGCGGTTAGCCTGGCTGATCTGTGGCTGATCTTCCCTCTGAGCCCAGATTCACCCACCCGAATTCCGCCAAAGCTGTTGCGGGAGACAAATTTTGAGTAGATGTTCTTTCTCCTGGCTTTTCTTTCTGGGTTTTGTGGGTCACATTTCTTTTAAGAAGTTTGTTTCATGTGATAGATGGGGAAGAGATCAGGAGACTTTACAACTGTGCCTGTCTTCTCTCCACCATCTTGGCTGGAAGTCTTCTCATCTTTCTAATGAAGAGGATGAAGAAGACATCAGTTTGTTTGAGACAAAAAGACCTGATGAAAAGCATTGGTTAACTTTAATCTTATGTATTTTAATTTCCTTTGACTTACTTTAATTATTCTTTGCTCACAAAGCTTAGTCCCTACTCTGATAAGGGCATCCTATGCTGGGCTGTCCTGAGTCAGGGTTTCCCATACATTACAAAATATTATAAAGTTTTTAAGAGAGAGCTTCAGTGTTCCAGTACTTATAGCACTTTAAGACTGTAGTTAATTAACTCAGAATGACTTTACAGCAGACAGTGTGAACCTATCTAGAAGGGTTGGATTTAATCCATACCTAAGGTAACAAGGGTTTAAATAGCCTGGTTAGAATCTAAAGGGAAGATTAAGAGAAAAATAATCTTGGGAGGGTTGCAAATTGCTCATGAAGTGATTTAGCTTTGGAAGATAATTTGGTTTAAAAGCTTCGTGTATCCTTGGAAAAGGGGTTAAGGCAAAAAATGATTAAAATTTGATGTAATTCAAAATTCTTGTGAATTGTATTTCTAATGAGACTCCAGAGGGGAAGATACTTAATTACCTGAGGCAATGCTACTTAGCAAACAATCAAACAATCTGTGCTTGTGCCTTGATAGAACTTTGAGATTATGAATGAAACAATCAATTAAATAAGTATTGACTGATGGTAACTGATTAATAAGGCTTGATTTATAAATAGCACCAGGTGAAAAGGCAAAAAGATCTATTATATTAGAAGGAAAGAAGGGAGGGCGTGAACACTGAGTAAATTCCCTTCAATAGATTTGAACCAGAGACGAAATCATACACATCCCCACTAGGGCTTAAAAATCTATCCTATTCTATAGGCTGGCTAGGTTGCACAGTGGATAGAGCACCAGTCATGGAGTCAGGTGTAGCTGAGTTCAAATCTGACCTCAGATACTTAATAATTATCTAGCTGTGTGGCCTTGGGCAAGCCACTTAACCTCATTGCCTTGAAAAAACAAACTAAAAGAAATCTACCCTATTCTACAGGGGGAAAGGGTGTGGGAGAAAGGCAAGAAAAGGAAAGGAGGGCTTGATAAAAGGGAAGATGGAGGTTTAAGAGAAAATAAACCAAAAATTAAATTTATAAAATTAAATAAAGGAGAAAGGCACTAAAACTTTGGTGAGAAGGAATAAGAGTATAGGAAAGAGGAAAAATATAAATGTGGAAAGATAGTATGGAGGGAAATATAGCATTAACAATCTTAACTGTAAATGTGAATGGGATGAATTCTCCCAGAAAATCAAAGTGGATAGCAGAATGGTTTATAAACCAGAACCCTACAATTTGCTGTATACAAGAAACACATTTGAAGCAGAGGGATACACAGAGGTCAAAAGTAAAAGGCTGGAGTAAAAAATATATTTCAACTTAAGGTAAAAAAAATAAAGGGTAGCAATTCTGATTCCAATTAAAGCAGAAGCAAAAAGCAGTCATAGTAAAAGGCATAAGGAAAAAAAAACACATCTTCATAAAAGGCTCCATAGGCAAGGAAGTTATATCACTATTAAACAAGTATGCACCTAGTGGCATAGAATCTAAGCTCATAAAGGAAAAGTTGAGTGAATTAAAAGAGACATAGACAACAAAACTTAATAATGGTAGAACCTTAAATTCATTCTCTCAGAAATAGATAAATATAAATACAAAATAAACAAGAAGAAAGTTAAAAAGATGAATAAAAAGTAGAAAAAAGTAGACATGATATACCTCTGGAGAAAACTTAATGGGGATAGAAAAGTATATACTTTTTTTTCCTGTGGTATATGACATCTATGCCAAAATTGACCATGTACTAGGGCACAAAAACTTTATAATCAAATGCTGAAAGGCAGAAATAATAAAAGCATATTTCTCAGACATGCAAGAAATATTACATTTAATAAAGGGTATAGAAAGTTAGATCAAAAGTTAATTCAAAATTATATTAACTTAATTTTATATGTCTATCAACTAGACAAACATAGAAATAATCAATAATTATATCGAAGAAAATGACAACAATAAGATGTTATACCATCATTTATGGGATGGAGCCAAGACAGTTTTAAGGGGGAAATGTTATATCTCTAAATACTTATATGAATAAAATAGAGGAACAGAACCTCAATAAATTGAATATGAATATGCAATTTAAAAAGCTAGCAAAAGAAATATCCCCAATTTTATTGCAAATTAGAAATGCTGATAATAAAGGAAGTGCTTAGTATACTTGAATGCAAGAAAGTCATTGGTATAATACGTAAAACTAAAAATTGTTTTTGTGAAAAAAAATAAAATAGAAAAACCATTGGTCAATCTGATTTTTTTTTAAAAAGAAAGATCACCAAACTACCAGTGTCAAAAATGGAAAGAGTGAACTATCCACCAATGAAGAGGAAATTAAAGGGATAATTCAGATCTGTTTTCTGAACTATATCCCAATGAATTTGATTTCCTGAGTGAAACTGATGAGTATTTACAAAAATATAAATAGCCAAGATTAACAGAAGAGGAAGTAAAACACCTATATTAGATCATTTTAGAAAATGAAATTGAAGAAAACATCAATAAAATCCCTAAGAAAAGAGTCTCCCAGCTCAGATGGATTTACAAGTGAATTCTAAGAAACATTTTAGAAAAAATTAATATGTATTCTGCGTAATCTAATTAAAAATAGAAGGAATTCTGCTAAATTCATTTTTTGGCATCAACATGATACTGATATCTAAATCAGAAAGAAAAAAATAGACACAGCAAATTATAGACCAATCTCTCTAATGAACATTGATGCAAAAATCTTAAATAAAATTTTAGCAATGAGATTACAACAAGTTATTACTAGGAAAATTCACCATGACCAACTAGAATTTATTCCAGGTAGGCAAGGAAGGTTCAATGTTAGGAAAATACTCAACATAATTGAACATATACATAGCAATAGCAACAGAAATTATATGATTATCTCAAATACATGCTGAAAAATCTTTGATAAAACACAACATACATTCCTATTAAAACCATTAGAAAGTATAGCAATCAATGGAGTTTTCCTTAAAATAATAGCATCTATCCAAACAATCAACAAACATTATCTGTAAAGGGGATAAACTAGAATGCCCATTATCACTATTATTGTTATCCAATATAGTTTTATAAATGTTAGCTTTAGCTATAAAAGAAGAAAAAGAAATTGAAGGAATCAGACTTGGCAATGAAGAAGCAAAATTTACATTCTATGAAGATCATATGAAGGTATACTTAGAGAATGCAAGAAAATCATCTAAAAAAACTATCTGAAAAAAATGAACAAACTCAGCAAAGTAGCAGAAAATACACAACTATAAAGCATCACTAGTTTTATATATGAAGAGCAAAGTTCAAGAGCAAGAGTAAGAAAGAGAAATTCCACTTAAAATAATTATGGACAATATTAAATACTAGGGAATCTGCCTCCCAAGTTAAACCCAGAAATTGTATGAACACAAACATAAGGCACCCAAATAAAGTCAGATCTAAACAATTGGAAAATGCCAATTGTTCATGGTTATGTGGAACTAATATAATTAAAAATGACAATCTACCCAAATTAATTTACTTATTCAGTGCCATACCAATCAAACTACCAAATGACTATTTTACTGAGTTAGAAAAGTAGCAACAAAATTCATCTGGAGTAACAAAAGGTAAAGAATATCATGGGAACTGATGATTAAAAAAATATAAAGAAGGTTGTCTAACTTTACCATATCCAAAATTATACTAGAAAGTGGCAGTCTTCAGAAACTGCTTGGTACTCGTTAAGAAATAAGGTAATGAATCAGTGGATTAGGATAGGTTCAAAAGAATCAGTATTAAATGACTTCAGTCATCTAATGCTGGGATAAGACCTCAGTATTTGACAAAATATTCATAGTAATACTTTTTGTAGTAGTAAAGCATTTGAATTTGAGGGTATGTCCATCAATTTGGCAATGGTTAAACAAGTTATAGTACATGAATATTGTGGAATACTATTGTTCTATAAGAAATCATAAATACTCAGACTCTTAATAAGCATGAAATGAATTACTAGATTTGATGTTGAGGGAAGGGAGCATGACCAAGGGAACCATCTACATATTAACAAGAACTTTGTTAGTTGATCATCCTTGATTGATGCAACTCCTCTCAGCAATTCAGAAAACTAGATCAACCTATTAGATAGGTTATGGGCAATGCTATCCTCATCCAGAGGAAAAATAAACCCAACCAAAACATTATAAAACAAAACAAAGGAAAAAACCCTTCAGAATCTGATGAAAACTACATTCACTTTTTAAAAAAATCCTCTTAAGCATATTTTTCCCTTAATCCCAATTCCTCATATCAAAAATGACTTATCTGTAAACAGGTTTCATACAAATCTGTATGTACAAGATTCATCTGACTGTTTACCACTAAGAGGAGGGGATGGAAAGGAAGGGTGGATGGAGATTTTATAATGTAAAATATGCATATGCATATGGATGAATGTTGATAAACTTTTATAACAAGTGTCTGTAAAAATAAAATATCATTGAAAAAAGTATACTATATGAATAAGGTATTTTTAGAAACTTTTTTTCCAAACATCTCTATTTAACAATTTGACTATTTTTTTAGCATTTCTTTTTCAAGTATAAAAAAAGTATACCCTTTTTT
This sequence comes from Macrotis lagotis, assembly GCF_037893015.1. Lineage (NCBI taxonomy): Eukaryota > Metazoa > Chordata > Mammalia > Peramelemorphia > Peramelidae > Macrotis > Macrotis lagotis. The sequence continues at coordinate 172,894,977 of NC_133663.1, read as the reverse complement.
ATCTGATGGATAATAACATTAAATTTGAACAGCTTTGCCATTTTCTTTATATTGGCATGCTGTAGTAGTGAACAGTAAATATCTTTACAAGTATTTAATTCTCCTTTTTCTTTTTGACTGTGAAGGATCTTTTATACTTACAGATTTATTATGAACCTAGTCACCTCCTAAACATTTTATACCAATTGTAAATACTTTGAATAAAGTTTGACTCATTTTTTCTACTTCTACTACTAAAAGATTACTCTTTTATAGGAATGCCAATGATTTTCTACAAGTATTTAAATTTTACTTTATAGATATGAATAGAAAATATGCTAAACATATTTACATACTCAGATAAATGATTAGTATTGATCCCCAAAGGGTACAGTCTTCCTTTTTAGGAAGCAGAACAATAAATGTTTATCTGTGACTTCCTTTCTTAGTAAATATATTGATCGCTTAAATTAGTTTTCATAGTATTCCTTTAGGCTTTTTGTAAGAACAAAATACATTGCCTGAGGGAGATTTGAGATTTCCTAAGATAATGTTCTAACATTTAATTTTAATTAGCTAATGATGCTAGTATTCCTAGAAATATGTCAATTACCATTATTTGGGGGACACTCCTGTTTACAGCTTATCTGTAAAAAAAGTAGTCTTTTTCTCTTTGTTTCAATGTGTATTTTAATCACATCATTAAAAAATTCTTTCATGCTTCTGATATACTGTTTTTACTGTAAATGAATGTTGAATTCTTTTGAAGAATTTTTCAACTTTTCATTAAATAATCATATAGATATTTTATTTTTGTTAGTCACATAAATATTTTAAAGATTTTTTCTTTAATCTTAAACAATCTTTATATCCCTAATATGAATTCAGCTTCTGAATCATGCATTATTTTTCTGGATATAATGGTTTAATATTCTTGACAGGACTTGATTTATATTTTTCATTGATATTCATGCAGTGGCTAGGTGGTTTAGAAGATAATTTTGGATTGGCTGAGGTGCTGAGTTCACATCTAGTCTTAACCACTTGCTTGTTTTGTTGCCCTGATAAATCAAGAAAAAAGATTTCTTGATTTTTTTTTGTCACAGATATCTCATCTACAAAATGAGAATAAAAATAGTAACTATCTTGTAGTATTCATATGACAATTGTACAAATGCTTTATACTATATAAATTGCAATTGTTGTTTTCTTTGTTTCACCTTATATGCTTTTTTCCCCTCTGGATAGGATAGCCTAATCTTATTTGTGCCATTAAGGGAATTTAGCAGCATACTTTCTACCTCTTTGTTTTAAATATACTTCCAGTATATGGTGAATTGTTATTTTTTATTGTGTATAAATATTCCTCTAGTCTTATTTCATTGTAATGGGAGAATTTAATTCAGTCAAATTCAGGGATATAATTGTTAAGTTTGTAGACACTATTACATACAAACAAATATACACACCCATGGCCTCTATCTTGTTACTAGTCTTTTTATTTTCTGATGTCATGTCATCCTACTTTTGAATCTATGATCTTCATAAAATTCTACAAATTGTACAGCTCTGAGTTCTTGACGATTTCTGACCTTGGTGCATATTAGTACTAAGACATGTAACCAATTTTGTGAACATTGATTTTCTGAAATTCTCTCATTTGAATAGTTTTTTCCATATATCCTAATTTCATATTCTTTCATATTATATTCTTTTGGTTTGATATATTTTCTAGGGTTTTTAACAGTCAGTTCAAACTGACTTGAGATAACAGTTACTAAATTTTCATTGAGTATATGTATCCCAGAATTTGGAAAATATTATAAATCAGTACATTCTAAAAAAAAGTATCAATGAACATTTCTAATATTTTGAGTTATTAATAATTAATCCATTTTAAATCTGTACAATCAACAAAAATAATTAGGCACTGAATTTTAGTGTTTACTGGCTACAAAAGATCAACTTCTCACAATAAGAATTTGCTTTTATTTCAAATACAAAGAATTTAAATTTTTACTCATTTTTCCTCTTTTATATTATTTTATTTCTCTGTTTACTGACAATCTAGTGTACCTCACAATTCAGAAGTTACAATGTACCTCAGTATTAATAAGTAATGTCTTCAATACTGCCATAACATTTTGTCAAAGATTGCGAATTTATTCCTCCTCCTCCTCCAATTTCTCTTCCTCCTCCTCATCATCTTATGAAAACTTGAGGATAACTAGTGAGTCACTTTCAATCTATTTTATTGAAAAGGCCCAATGAAAAGTTTAGGAAACTGAAAAAAAATTAACAACTGGCAGCAAACATTCCAATAAAACTTCCAGTCAACTCCCAATAAAACTTCCAATAAAAATGATTTCCTCATTTTCCAAGGGATTTCCATTTGGGAACATGGGAAAACAATAGTTATCTGAGAGTTTATTAAGCACCTATATACACGTCAATGAACTTACATTACTTGAAAAAATGTATAAAACTTTATAACAGCACTATATCATTGTCTGTTAAATAGGCATATCTAGCTAAGACCACTTAAGTCCATTAAATCAGTTTGTTATCTTCGTCCTGTAAAGTCAACTGAAAATTTCACAATAGGCTCTTAAGTTGGGTATGAAGAAAATATCCTTGCTAATAAATGTACCGGCTAACTTTCCTTGATTAAATACAATTCTTTTTAATATAGGGATTAATTTTTCTTTTCTTTTCTTTTCTTTTCTTTTCTTTTCTTTTCTTTTCTTTTCTTTTCTTTTCTTTTCTTTTCTTTTCTTTTCTTTTCTTTTTCATGTCCTAGAATGCCATCCAAAATGCAGTAGGTCCTTGAGAAATGATTGTCAATTAATTGATTTGATTTTCACCTTATGGAGTCAGTTCATCTTGGTCATGATGAAACTAGGACTTTCAAGGTACTATATGTCAGATACTGTATGTCAATCCAAGTTTCTTAACTCCTAGTTTAGTTCTGTTCATACTATGTATGACACTTTTATTTTTTAATTGAATTTATGGTTAAATTGAGTCTAATACCTTTTTTTTATTAGAATAGTTGATGGTTTGACAATAGTGGCAAATAAGGGGATCTGAAATACAAACTGAAAAACAATCATATTCATATATATATATATATATATATATATATATATATATATATTTCTAGTTATATAAGAATGTAGCTAGTTGGTATGTGGATAGAATGCCAATCTTGGAGTAAGGAAGATTCATATCCCTAGGTTTAAATTTAGTCAGACTAGTTGTGTGATCTTAGTCAAGTCACTTTAGCCTGTTTTCCTCATTTTCCTCTTCTATAAAATGAGCTCAAGAAGAAAATGGCAATCACTCAGACTAAACAATAACAACAAAATGTTATATAAGACAATACTAGTTCTAGAAATCTGGAAGCTGTCTGCAGTGAATGGGCTGGGATATAGTTCTTTCAAAAGAAGCAAGATTGTTGTTCCATGTGTTGTTCCATGTTGTTCCAGTGTTGTTTCATGGTAACTATTTTTGTTTATAGCTGCCAAATGGCAGACCACTTTTACCCCATGACTGGACAACAATTGATATTTTTCTCCCACTGAAGTGAAGAACTCACTTACTGGGAAGACTATGGAGAGTGACAAAAGAATGAGATTCAATAGAACTAAGGAGAAATACCAAAGATTTCACTTATGTATAACTTGGAATCTTAGAAAACATGTAGCTAGTTTCCCCCTTTCTCATAAAGGGAGAGGAGCAGGGATGGAAACTAAACTCAGTTGAGTATTGAATGAATACTCATATTCTTATAAAATAAGACAGGAGCTTCCTTTATTTAATTTGACTTAGTAAAATAAGAAAATCTCACAGAAGGTCTAAGAGGTAGATGAAATGTTGCATGTTACAGTACATAGCTTCCCTATAAAATGAAAGTTATATTATGTGCTACCTTTTCATCTGGTGCATGTCTCTGCCAGCTGTGGAGGCATGTCAGGTGCCATTATTCTGCAATTTTTACTGTTTCCTTAGATTTCTAACCTCTTGTTGACAGTAATCATAAGTTGATGGAGGGGCCTACACAGGTGTTCCACGATAGTTGGCATTATTGTGATATAGTATGTGACAGTTTTAGTATAATATCCTGTAGGATGATACATCATAGACTAATATTTCAGATAATCCCAGGTCTTTCAGCAGAAACATAATTGGTATTCAGCTAATAACATTTCCAGATGGTACAGTGGGTGAGTTGGGGGCTTAAATATAGAGAAAGACAAGGCTAAGACAGTGAGGCCAGAGAAAAATGTGAAAGGAAGAAAAAAAAATGATTCAGCAAAGCCTATTGAGGTACAAAACTGTTTTCTAGCCATTTCCTGCAAATTGGCAATAGTGTGGAAGTAAGCAAAAAGAAAATTGTTTAGAGTGATGGAATAATTTCCATTATTTTGATAAAGTGCAACTATATTTCAAAACATTTTACTTAGAATACATTTTTCTCTAACGGGTAGGACTTTCAGTAAAAGAAACATTAGACATGGGGGAAAAATGAAGCATTCATACTCCTATTCCTATCCCAGGCTCCAGGACAGACAGAGCTTAATGACAGTCTGGAGAGCAGCACATCCTGAGTAAAATTCAAAAGTCCTTGTCATCATCAAGAGGAAAATCTTTGAATTTAGCTAGGTAGGAAGCAATGAATTTGTGAATGCAAAGGATCCATTTGTCACTGTTGAAGAGCATCTAATATTAGTAGTGACATTTTTCCCCTTAGAGTCGCTAGCCTTTCTTGCCCATTGACCAGCAGTTACTTCTTCTGAAGAATTCAGTGCATTTACAGTAATAGAGGGCATGGCCTTTTAAGTCAGAGGACTCTCAGCAATTTTAATGCATCCTTGATAACCTTAGCATATGATTCTTAAAAGATTCTGTTTCTAAACTTATAAGCAAATATTTAGCAAGTAAATATGGTATGACACATGCTGATATTTTAACCATGAAAGAGTCTTCATGTTTGGAAAATGAACAAGTGAGGAAAAATAGCTTATATGCCTTATAATCTCTAACAACAATGTTTATTGTGATATATTTCTAATTTTTCACACTGACATTCAAATAGTCTTAGAGAATAATAGAATATTTATTCAAATATTTGGTAGCAAGTTTCTGAAATCTTTTTTTTCCTCTTTTCAAAGCCCATTGACCTGAGCCTAGATATTATACACAGATTCTTATTCAGTGAAAAATAGTAATGCTCCACACAATATATTTCACATGACCAGGTAAAAATTGTGAATATTCAGGTTTGCTAGGTTTATTTATAGAAATATTTCTGCAATGAAGTCAGTCTGGAGAAGAAGTCTTTTGTATGTTTAGACTCTCTGCTTTTACTGCCACTTAAGAGTGATAATAATTTTAGATAAATTGTTTTACTGTAGAGGTCAGAACACTTTACATATTTCTCATTCATCTTCTCAACATCCTGCGAGGTAAATAGAGAGAAAGTTTCCAATTTCACAAGTATGTGAAAAATTTCTCATTTTGTTGATAAGGTACATAGTGTTTTTTTCAAGGGGTCCAGAGCAGATGAATTTGCAAGGCAGAAATGAGAGCCAGGAATAGTGCCCCAGTGTCTTGCGTCCTCCTATTGAGGCATATTCTAGTTAAAATTCACATTAAATACTTTAATTTGAATCAGTCTATAAGAACCTATTTCAATATTTTGATTGCCTGGAATGATAGTATCAGTATTTTTTTAAACTTGAATCATCATAAGATAAAATAGTTGAAGAAAGACTTGAAAACAGGACCACTTGGCTATATTTCCCTGAGTTATTGTGCACTTGCAAAAAAAAAAAATCAATGTTTACTTGGGCATGAAGGTAAATCAACAGGATTGGAGAGAGGAACCATGTGCCCTGAACTCCTAAGAGAAATAATTCAGATTCTACCTCTCTAAGAAAGGGGAGTTTTGAATACATCACTTAATTCTTATGGGGAGAGAGAGAGAGAGAGAGAGAGAGAGAGAGAGAGAGAGAGAGAGAGACAGAGACAGAGAGACAGAGAGAGAGAGAGACAGAGAGAGAGAGAGACAGAGAGAGAGACAGAGACAGAGACAGACAGAGACAGAGACAGAGACAGAGACAGAGAGAAGTAAAGGTAAATGAATCCTCTCATTGGGAATGTCCCAGAATTCTAGGAGATTCTGGATCAAGATTAGATCAGTGCAATCAAGTAATGAAGAAGCCAACAGACCATGAAGTTCTGTTAAACCCTATGGCAATTTTCACCATAGAGGTTAAAATGCCATATAAAGACTGAAACTAGGATAGGACTGAGAATCATCAGACCCACTAACTGATCTTTAATCTATAAATAAAGATTAATGAAATAAGTAGCTTAAAAGAAAGTCTCTAGTGTCATAACCCAAGCCTTGGTTCTATACTGTTTAACAATTTTTGTCAAAGACTTGCAAGATGTGATAGAAAAGCTAATAATCAGATATTCCAAAGGCATAGAAGTGGGATATGGGATAGCAAAACTGCAATTCCCCAAATTCCAATTAAAAAATAAAAGAAGATAAAAAATTATTAAAATAAATTCAAAGTTCAATTCTACCTTCAGAAATGTAGTATAAAAATATAATGCATTACATTTACTCTAGAGATAATATAATAAGAATATAATAAGAATAATAAAAACCAATTAAATAGCTGGTAGAGTGGCAGAGCAAAATTATTTTATGCTTTATAAGGATTAACTTTGTCATACTTTGTAAAATATAAAACTGATCTAATATTGCAATCATGGGATCGTGCATCTAGGCACAAAATGAGACATTAGATGCAATATAAAGCAACGTCTTCATTTATAGGTGATGAAACTAAGATCAGAAGATGGGAAGAGTCTTGCCCAAAGTCACAGATGGAGTACATCATATTTCTTTGATTTGAACCTAAATGTTCTGATTACTTTTCAAAACTATAAGTAAAACACATTATTATATAATTAAGCTAAAGTTGCTTAGTAGACTGGAGAAAGAATTAATAGAATGAATGAGATAGAAACAATTTTCAAATAAGTTCATGGAAAGATAAATGGAAAGATAAAAAAAATAATTTTTTTTTTTTTAGTTTTTGCAAGGCAATGGGGTTAAGTGGCTTGACCAAGGCCACAAAGCTAGGTAATTATTAAATACCTGAGGATGGATTTGAACTGGGTACTCCTGACTCCAGGGCTGGTACTCTTTCTACTGTGCCACCTAGCCACCCCGCATTTAAATTTGAATATTAAAAGGAGAACATTTTTGTATATACTGCAAAAAACACATGCTGGAATTTTTTCTATATGAATTCAAACATTCCCATTTTAAACTTCTTTTTTAAAAAATATTTTAAAATTATAAAGCATGTACTTTCAAAACAATCCTACTTATCTTTTCTTCATTCTGAACTTTTATTTTGTTCCTTAAATAAGCTCCAATGTCTCTTTTTGGGGATTTTTTTTGCATAAATACAGTTATCACTTATCTCTCTCCCTATCCAGCCCCTACTTCCAGTAAAAACTTAGAGAACATGAGCAGCTAGGTGGCCCAGTGCATAGAGCACTGGCTCTAGAGTCAGGAGGACTTGAGTTCAAATTTGACCTCAGACCTTTAATAGTTGCTTGGCTGTGTGACCTACTTAACCACATTGCCTTAAATAAATACAATTTAAAAAAATAAATTTTAATAGTTCTCTATTGAGTCAGCTAGATGGCACAATGGATAGAGCACTGGCTCTGGAATCAGGAAGAACTGAATTCAAATCTGACCTCAGACACTTAAGAATTACCTGGCTGTTGGACCTTGGGCAAGTCACTTAATCCCATTGCCTGACAAACAACAACAACAACAACAACAAAAACTTAGAGGACAGGAGTCTAACAAATAAGCATAATCAAACAAGGTAAATTCACAAGTTTGTCATGTCCTGAGGAATCTATGACACTTTTTATATTTAGAGATCATCAACTTTCTACCTAGAAATGGGTACAATCCTTCATTTAGAGATCCTCTGATGTAAATGGTTGGTCATTTAAATTGATCAAAATTTCTAAACATTTCAAAATTGTTGGTATTTCTTGCCAAAATTGTTGGCTTTGTAAAGAATTGCCCTGATTCTGTTTTATTTTTTATCAGTTCATATAACATCATTACTTTCTTCTTTCGGGAATTTTTGTTGGGCTTGTGTCCAATTAGCATTTTTTATGAAGCCTTGGTTATACCTGTTATGCTGTTACCTTCATTTGAGCAGGTGTCTTGGTCTTTCCTGTTACATACCACCAATTATGGTCAAGTTTTGCTCATTTTTCAGATTAATTTTTGACTTTGAATTTCACGTGAAAGTTGGGTTCTGATCAACTGAAATTAAGGGTGGCACAATTCCAACCTTTGACTTTTTCATGCTCAGTTTTCAGTTATAACTTGAAGTGTGAAAAATTTGGTAATTTCAATGCATTGTTGATGCAGAGAATTATGAATGTAGAAGTTTTGTGGTAGGAGACAAATTTTATATTCTTTAATGCTGTTAAATCTTGTTAAAGGGGAGAAAGCTCTTTGCTCTTGAGATGTAAATTGATCTCTATTGTCTCATTGTTAAGTGTAAAATTTGTCCTGTCTCCTTTATTCCAAACCCTCTGTTTCCAACATTCTACCTGGCTTCAGTCAGTCACATAAATGAAGAGGAATTTCGCCATTTTACCCTCAGTGCCCAGGTAATGGTCAAGGCATTCCTGGACTGGACTTCCTGCAGGTTCTCTCTCTCTCTCTCTGGCCCAGTCAGCTCTCCCTGACTGCCTTTATCTCTGTCTCTGTCTCTGTCTCCCAATTAACCTTGCCTAGCCTTTTGTTATTCACCTTGTCCTGAAATTTTTGCTGACCCTCCAGGAGGAGGAAAAGTTTTAACTTGTTTACTTTGTAATAGTTTGCAATAAAATCCTGAACACTTTTAAAATCCAAGAATTGGGATTGAATTCCTTGAATTCCTTCTTCCTCTTTCAGTAACCTTGAATTTCTATCATTAATTGGTGACCCCCCAAATCCCATCTTCATCAGTGTGATTCTGTTCTGTACCTAGCAAAATCTCTATTCCCTTGTGGTCACAAGTGCTAGAGTTCATCTAGAACATGGGATTGTGACCAGGTTCCCTGCTCTCTTGAAGTGACTACCCACAAACACTCCCCTTTGCAATGGAATTGTGAGCCAGAACTTTGGGACAAACAGCTCTAGTTACTTCATCCAGTGCCAGCAATACATATCTATATATAATCTCTTTCTCATCAGTTGTCTGCATCCTTTTTGTCTCTGAGTTGAAAGCATTTAATGCTTCTGCAGGAACCTCCAAGGTCCACTGCTGGTGTGGCTTCTGCATGTGCTCCAGATCATCCCCCATCCCAGTGTCACTTAACTCTCTTGCCAGCCTCTTAATTTATCTTAGGCTGGAAAAATGTCTCATCATGACCTTTTTATTTTTTCACTCCAGAATTCAATTAGAGGTACTATATTAAATTTGTTTGGCAGAGAATTTTGTGAGAGTTCAACTAGATTTCAGCTTTTACTCTTCAATCTCAGCTTCACTTCTCTCTAATATTCATTTAGACTCTTCTTTTGCTATACTGGATGAG